>NW_009230162.1:24055-59109 GCF_000690835.1 Fulmarus glacialis
AGTTGTAGAGCGCGATGAGGTCTCCCCTCAGCCTCCTCTTCTCCAGGCTAAACAGCCCCAGTTCCCTCAGCCGCTCCTCATCAGACTTGTGCTCCAGGCCCTTCACCAGCTTCGTTGCCCTTCTCTGGACACGCTCCAGCACCTCAATGTCCTTCTTGGAGTGAGGGGCCCAAAACTGAACACAGTATTCAAGGTGCGGCCTCACCAGTGCCGAGTACATTCTGAGCTGAATTAAAACAAGAAAGCTTACCATGAAAAATCTGATCAAAAACATACCACAAACCAGGAATTTTGCAGCTCATGAAGCCCACAAAGCATTTTATCATTCTGGCTCAATTCTGAACATACAAGTATTTTGTTGGCATTTTACAAGCATTAAGTACAATCTTCCATCAGTGCGAACAACATCAGGCTTTTCTTTTTTTTTTTCCTCTCTCTTGCTTTTACAAAGGTTTTCATTGTAGAAAATAAAAATGCACACAGGCTAGTAAGGAACTGATAACATTTAACAGTCACTGCAAAGCTATTTAATTCTGTCTGAATGGTGTGTCTGCTGGGGGTGTAAAAAGGTATTGAAATTACTGTAAGTGCTCCACATTTGCATTAATATTTTATGGTACAGCTACCTCACTTGTTCCACAGCACACAGCTACATCCTTCCTTACTTTTCCGTACTGTTGCCATGGACCACTGCGGTGCATAATGTCCACATGCACCGTGCTAGGCTTTGCTTAACCTTCCTAAACACACTTGCTCTCAGCTCCTCACCACTTAGGTCAGGAAAATATTGTTCACTGCTAAGATAAGCAGCAGAGGTGCAAGTGTGCTTTCTACCAGTGCTACCTACAACAGTTTCTGAGCTGCCACGACGAGCACCACCACCAAGGATGGCCTCAGAGACGCCACCAGCACCCCGTGCACAAGACTTTGCAAAGACTGCAAATGCAGTAATTAGTGCCTCCACAAAGCCTCTCTTACCAGCTCTGCTGTTGCCTGCAAAACAAAAATGTTGTCTGAAATTGTCCCAGTCCAATATCCACTGTCAGTCACCCAGCATAAACTTTCTCATCTACCCAGTCAAATCATTAGATCAGGACTCCCAGGCATTT
Organism: Fulmarus glacialis; assembly: GCF_000690835.1. Classification (NCBI taxonomy): domain Eukaryota; kingdom Metazoa; phylum Chordata; class Aves; order Procellariiformes; family Procellariidae; genus Fulmarus; species Fulmarus glacialis. The sequence continues at coordinate 25,165 of NW_009230162.1, forward strand.
GATACCCGATTTCCAAATTAAAGAAACAAGACAATAAGAATAAAAAAATCAAACTCACAGGGAAAGAGCGCAGCTTTGATGTCAGAGATTCTCATGAAATACGTTTACACCATTGACATTTCCACTTTTGTTAAGAATGGTTTGGTTCAACTCTTGTGGCTTTCATGCAAATGTAGAGCGAGACCTTGTTTCACGACAACTTCATGAGAGCTGAACCCCGCGGCAGTGAGCCCACCCTGCTCCCCCACACCAGGGATCAAGACCTCAACTGAAACCAGCACCGACACGTTACCAAAGAACATGACACTTCCCCACTCAAGGGAAGCAGAAACCTCTATGCTCAAATGTGTAACAACTGTATAAAAAGCAGGAATACACCAGGTCTTGGGCAGTGAAAAGTAGTCTTCAATCTTCAGAAAAATTATTTTCCATCAAAAAAAAAAGGGATGAAAAGTTACAGAAAACTTCCTGAAATATAGACATGCACTGAATTTAAAAAACCAAAAACAAAACAAAACAAACCCAAACAAAAAAAAAAACCAAACCCAAAAAAACCAAAGACAAATCTTTACAAAAGGCATTTCTGCTTGTATGCCTGAGGCAAACTTCTTTTTGGATAATAAAGGACAGCTCACTGATTTTTCATTGCCCTCTGAAATTCTGCAACACTCCTGCCCTTGCCTGGGCACTTTTCCTTACCCCCATGGGTGATGTGCACGTGCATAGCAGGAAGCTCATTTCAGCCAAATACTGCTAAGCAGCCTCTGATCTATTTGTGAGATACCATCGTCTGCCCCTCAGCTTCCCAAATGCATCCTCCACTGCGATCTTTTACCTCCTCAGGCAATAATTAGGCAGAACAATTCTCTGTGACCCAACTGTCCAGCCAAAGGATTCAGCAGAAAGATAGCGAAGGATAAGCAGATTCTGCCAGGGTAATGGAAAATGGAGGCACAAGTAATGGCCAAAGTGACGATAGGGAGAGGAAACTCACCCCTTTTACATTTCTTTTAAGGAAAGACAGAGTTTCCTTGATATTTACATGTTTTACTGCTCTGTTGCTCCAGCAAAATTGCAAAAATTCTCAGACAAGGGCTTGAGTCCTCAGCCACCACCTGGCACCGCACCGAGAGGATGGTTTTAAATCTCCTTCGACAGCACTGGGTGTCAGTCGTTTTCCCCCTCCATCGCTTTCTCACTGCGCTCCCAGTACAGCTGCACTGCGTGGTGGCCAACCTGCACACGGAATCTATAGTGCCAGTGAGCATCCCTGGCTGCTGCCGTTTCAGTGACCCAGACATTACGCACAACACCTTTTTCTCTGTTTGAGCAGAAGAGAGTTTCTAAGTGGTGCTGGAAACAAAAAGAAATGGATCAGAAAATAGCAGGTAGCGAGTTTGGGCATTAGTACCTCTGACCGTAGCTTCAGCGGTTGCTTCTAGCTCACCGTGGCTGCTGACCACACAAAAACCCTGCTGTGGCTGCGTCCCAGCGATGGAGCAAAGGCTGTCTGCTCATTCCCGAAGGACAGGAGTGATATTGTGATATTGCTCCAGGCGAGTCGTAGGGACACAATGACAACAGACCTACCAACCCCAGCCGTCCAGACAGCCACGATAAAATGGCTTAGTACCAACCGCTCCGCACTAACATCCAGCTTTCTGCAGAGTCTCTGATACTCCCACAGAAAAGCCTCGTGCGTGCAAGCGTGGCATCTCTAAAGCAGCTGCCTGTACTCCTCTCCTCTTCCCACAGCGAAACTTACTCTCTTTCCAAACACGTTTGCACCTCGAAAACCCATACGCTTAGTGATTGAACCAGATCTTTGTGTTTCTGTAAGGTAGGAAATGAACTGGGGTCTGATGAGGACACTCACATCGTCGGATGCCCCAGCTGCGACGAGTCTTGTGCCGATCCAGTGCAGACCCAAGCCACAGCATTCCCCGGAGCCGTCCACCCCGGGCCAGCCTAACCGCTCCCACCGCCGGGCTGCGTGCTGCGGAGACATGGTCCTCTTCCAGTAAACACCAAGAACAACCCTTTTCAGAGACTTTATTGTTGTAGCGCACAAATTTGACCTCAGAGAGCGGGAATAATCAGAAACCCACAAATTAAATTTGTATTTCTCTCATTTTGAAAGATCACAATTATCAATATTGGAAAGCTTTTAAATGCTTTCCCCATCTGCATAATATTTCATTTCAAAGTGTCTTCTTTTATTGTATCATGCAAAAAAAGTGATGAAAGATGAATATATTTGCTTTCCTTATATGCCAATGCTTATGCTGTTGCTTTATATTAATTTTCCTCTTTTTTTTTTTTTAAATTTTTATTCATTGTTTATGGTCTTTCATCCCACCATGTGAATGAGGATTTAAGCATGTCACTGGGCTTCTAATAAATGAAAGGCCAAAAAAGATCAAATAACATATCAATGAATATCGGTAGATACCAGAGATGGAAATTAAAAATGTCATTGCAATAAGAACGCATGATTCACTGCGGCCAGTACAAGGCAAACACAAGTCAAAGAGGCAGCACACAAAATAATGAAGCAGCTGAATTATATCTTAATTATATCTTGCTGTGGCCAGGAGACCAACAAAAATATCTGCAGAGAAGTGTGCAGAAAATATGTGCCATGAACGTGTAGGATTAAGGTGCCACACAAGCCCAAGCAGGACATATCCCCACTGCAAAGCTCGACGGGAGCTAAATGTGTGCTATGCACATCTGCAACCAGCTCCTCGCACCAGCCCTGTTCCCATCATGGAAAGCGCAGAGCCCAGTAGTTCGGCACCCAAGCAGCACTCTGAGCACACTCAGAAGGTGTCAAAGTATCAAATTCACACCTGATTCTCCCTGTGTGGACCTCAGATTAAAAAAGGATTAAGCTGCTACTCAGGCATTATAGTGGTATTAATATTAATAGTCCAACAGCTACACCTGTCTTATTCAGAAAAAAAAAAAATTAAAGGAATACTAGGACAAAGGTTCAGCTCACATATGCATCACTACCCTCCTAAAAAGCATTCTAGCAGCGATAACATGCAACTCTAAAGAATGGATGCTGCCATGCCTATAATCTAAACTCTAAAGGTTCTTTAGGATGGAAAAAGCTGAGTGAGCAGGATTTTTGAAAGGGATTTAACACTCTCGTGCAATGGAAACTGAAAAACACGGGATGCTGAAAGGCTGAAACATGGCAACTATCTAAGGAGGTACTTTAAGACTCACCAGAAAGCACCATCTTCAATACTTGCTTTTACCACCAACATTGTATGCATAAAACAGCCCATTGCTATAAATCCTCCCTGTGAACTTATGCATTAATTGCATCAGTAGAATTAGTGTAAAGAGCTCATTTTTAAATATTTTTCCATATGAAATTCCCCCCCCTCTTTCCTTCCCAGTGCCAGGCAGACTTGGCCACAGTGTAGGGAGAGGGAATCGGAGGGCAGCCTTCTTATCATTCAAGAAGAGCACACAATTATCTCATCCAGACAAAAATAGCACTCCGGGAGAAAGCATCACCTCCTCCTCATCCCAGCAAGTTTAAATTCAGCTTCTTATGACTGCGGTGAACTGGGGAAGGCTGAGAAGGACATGGAGCAATGTGAGGAGCAGCTGGCAGTTTCAGCTAATTCCCTTCCCCGTTCCCAGTATTGTATCTTCATTATCACGTCTATTTTGCTCTACATAAATAAGCACATCATACTAGTTGTGTGCGCATGTGTGTATATGACATCTATGAAAAGATAAAGCAAAGCCGTGGCTTCCCGACAGACACATCCAAGCCCTACGGCACTGCACCACAGCAGAAGTTGGAGCACGATGTAGAGTATTTCTGCAGTGGCCCAATGGAGCAATTATTGGGAGTTAAATAATTATTGGCATTGCATTTGATTCTGCATTCTAAGAATAGGATTTGTGCTGTGGGCAGAAAATTAGGGCTGAATTTGAACTGCTGAGTGTGGGGACGGAGCAGTATGACTGCCATTAACACTAATGACAGAGATGGAGAGCGATGCAACTAAATCCCTCTGCACAACACTCAGCATTTCCCTGCAACATCCTTTTCCAGATTGATAAGGGAAATTAGCGTCACGATCTCTGAATTACAGACCCTGCGTACCCTCTGAGTAACACTTCTCTTGCAGACTCGTGATTGCACATGCTACTAGGAGACACACTTGAATGCTGAAGTAGATTAGCAGTTTGGTATTTTTGTCATTTGACACGTATTATCAGCAGCATGTTGTGTCATCCCAAGCCAGGAAAGCCGTGATGCTCCTTGTTTGCTAAAATAATCTGTCAACACCGAACACATTTCAGTCAATCCCACATCGCGAATGTTGAAGCTGGGAGGTCCCATCCCTCCTGACTCCAGGGCTGAGTTGCACCAAAGAGCCTGAAGACAGGTACAGACACAGGAGGGGTTTTTGTCAAACAAAGTCTCCGGTTTGAGACAGGAATTGATGAGCTCTTTAATGCACGGCACCTATGAAAAGGGTACTCTTCAGGATATTAAGGGCATCAAGACTGGGCTTGTAACTGAAACCAAAGCTAGATCTTGCTTTGATCTCTTCCTTCTTCTTTCCCCAGTTTATATGCTGAGCATGACATCATATGGTATGGAATACCCCATTGGCCAGTTGGGTCAGCTGTCCTGGCTGTGCTCCCTCCCAGCTTCTTGTGCACCTGGCAGAGCACAGGAAGCTGAAAAGTCCTTGACTAGCGTAAACACTACTTAGCAACAACTAAAACATCAGTGTGTGATCAACATTCTTCCCATCTTAAATTCAAAACACAGCACTATACCAGCTACTAGGAAGAAAATTAACTCTATCCCCGCTGAAACCAGGACACATCACAGTATTAGGATGTGATCCTGAGCACTCACAGGCCTCACAAACTCTGGTCCTGAAGCTTCCTGATGATGTTCAGAGCTAGCCCAGGGCAGATGCCGGAGTTGTCAACACCACAAACTTCCTTGTGGCAATAGAGACGATGGACAGCAAAAGCAATTGCTGCAGCCACACGCTGTGAGACCCAACATAGAAGCAGAAACCATACAAGTAACTAATTAAAAAATGAAATGAGAGATTTGAACCTGGAAGTGAAAGAGTTAGGGAAACCTCACAGGTGGTAAGCAGAGACCTAAGACCACTACGACCCCCATAAATATTATATATAATATACATCCACATCAACAGGTGTTTAGAAGCAATAGCTAGGGGCCTGCAGGAGCCTCCCCCCTCCTATAACTGCATTGGTGTTACACAGAGGACTGGAGCTGGTGCAGGGCATATTCCCACCATCGGATAAACTGTGAGCTGCAAATAAACTGCACCAGGCTGCCCTGGCCTCCCCCTTCCCGTAATGCTATTGCAATGCAAAAGCAGCCAAAATCCAGTGCACCCAGAAGCAGGTGATGGTGGATGGACTTAACGTAGTATGTGTCATGCAAACAGAATACCCTATGGAGGATCTAACCAAGCTTATGTAAAGGGACGGTTTCTGGAAATAGAGCTGCAAACAAAGATTTAAGTGGATCTCTGAGCAAAAGAAACGGTTGTTTCCCCTAAACCCCCAGATCAACCTCTTAATCCTGGAATTACAGATTTTCTCAACAAGCAGTGTTTTCTGCACGATGCATGTCTCTTGTATACCACGCAATAACATCTTAACATGTCTGTGCACTAAATCTGTTTGATAAACATTTTTCAACCTGACTTCCAAATTAATTTCAGAAATCTTTTAACATAAACCTGACCGTTCACTCCACCTTCTCGTACTCAAGCTGTATAGCCTGCCCTTGTGTCCAGAAGTATCTGTGAAGCAAGAGGAATACAAAATACATTTTCAATAAAGCAATTAGTACTTTTTTGTTAAAAATCTGGTAAATTGCCCTTCAGGAACAAGCAGAAAAGCTATCTTTTCCTTCTTTAAAGGAGCTCTGCTTCTTTAAATAAAAATACTTAATTTATACCGTATGTTTCCTTCCTTATAAAAGGAGAAAGCATCCTCCATAAGTCAAGCAAAAATTTTCCTAGGAGTCAAGTACAAAAGCTTTTTCTTCAAAGAGATGAGATGTACTTTAAAGAGATCCTTCCAGAGAAAGAAGAAAAAGAGTTCAAGTCTAGGATGAATACAGCTTGGATATATGAAGCAGTTGCTTCTCCTGGTGGCTGAGCGAGAATGGAAACCTCCCTCCCAAGAATACGCTGCCAAGGGGACCAAATGCAATCTGATGTGAGAGACGAGGATCTTCAGCCAAAGCCGCGAGAGCAAAAAACTATTTTCTTAGACAGGTGAAGTAAGGACAGACAGTTGTCTGCTAAAGAAGAGATTGTTACCAGTCTACTTACCAGAGAGCAAAAAGGAGACCTAAAAGAAACTAGCAAAGAAAACCAAGAAGATGATTTTCAAAGTGTTGGAAGGAGGTTTTGTACCTGCCCAGGAACAGGCACGGACTCCTCTCCCTTTCCAAGAGCAGCTGTAGATTAAATGAAAACTTTGGCAACACTGAAATCGCCTTTCCCCCCCGCTTTTTTTACATTCACATATTTTGACACCAGACCAAAAGGGACTGCTATTTTTTGAAGATTTGACTTAGACCTGCGTATGTTAAAGGAACAGAAGAGACTATAGCCTAGGTTAGCATTATCCATGATAGCTTTAAATAAAATAGGTATGGTACCATACCATCACCTGCAGAAGTGTCAGCAAAATTCCCTCTCCTCCTTGGTGCATCACTAAAAACAGTATCACAACTAAATGCAGCTCGATGGGAATGCTGCACCTGAAGGACTTTCCTTGAGCTCTCGGAGATTTAGTCATCTAGCAGGCACGTCTGATGCCAACCAAATAAAACCAGCCCACCAGACACACGGTTACATGCCTGACTGTAAACAACGTGAATTATTCATTCTTCACAAAGCGCTTTTTTCCCCTTAGTTCAGCAGAAGATTTATCCCCCTGGCTATTTTCAAAGTGATTGCATGCCTTTAGTTTAACTTCTTAGCTGTGTTCCTTACCCATGAACGTAGTTATAAAATGTTTGGGGTTTTGTTTAACTTCTTGGAGCAAAAAAAAACCACTATGCCCTCAAGCAGCACGTAATGCAGACTAATAGCCAGATAGTTTTTAGAAAGTGGTTAATCAGAATTACAGGGTACACGAAAATAATACCAAGTAACCTTTAGGCCTGTATTGAACCTGCGGAGATGAAGGAATAAGATGCATCTGTCTATGCTAACAGAATTTACTTCCAAATACTGAACGAAGCTCCCATCTGGATCCTGCTATGCAATGTGTGAACTGAGACCCAGCATCCACCCTTTGCAGATGGTCCCAAACAGAAACGAGCGCTGGGTGAGAGATGGGGATGGAGATTTTTCACAGGAGTGCAGTTCACTCCTTCATTTCCCAACCACATCATGGGCACGACCCAAACCACACCGATCTGGCCAGGCACCAGCCGCCGGTGCCCTACTGCAGGCAGGTTTCTGCAGCCAGCACCACACCGCACACCAGACGTTCAACCCAGCCAACCCATGAGCTTCAGATCTTCCTTACAGAAGATGCATCAAGTACCTCTTGAACACCTAGGACCAAGCGGTCAGAAGATTTGGTTGGAGTCACCTGAGATCATGGGAAATTGATAACGATATTTTGAGACTTCTTTAACGGACACGTACAGATCCATGCAAAGCATCTGGCAACTTCTGATGGAGCCTTCCTGCAAAAATAAACCTAAAAGCATTTTCAAGACTGCAGAAAGTCCGTAAAAATAATGTTATCGCTCCTCTCCCCTCACACAGACCAATACTCAGGCTCTGTCATCACTTGTATCTGTATAATTAATTATCGCAATAGCAGCAAATGTGGCTCCAAGTGTTGCTGAATGCCAGAGCTAACTGGAAAATGAAAAACAGGAAATTACTGGAGAGTGAAATTTCTCATCCAAGTGTTGATATTAAAATTTCCCAACCAGCCAGCAAGTCAATAATGGAGACGAATGAGGAAACAAAGATTTTCTGTGGATTTTTTTCAACAATTCATTTTCAAGCTCTACAGATATAGTGCGTTTTCAAATTTGAAATTAGAGGCTGGAGACTTAAATTAGCCCTTCGGAAGTGCTCTTCATCCAAAACTAACGTGGAACAAAACTTTAATATTGTTTTCTCTCTTTAGCTTTACAAGCCAAGATGCTTCCAAAGCGATTTTTCACCCCAGAGTTCTTAAGAAATAAACATTTTACTTGTTTCCTTAAACACATTTGAGGGATTAATCAAAAAATCAAAAACATTTTTTTCTTGCTCTAATGATAAAGTTTGGCTTTCAAAAGGGAGCATCACCTGGTTTCCACAGGTTTGTTTTTGACAGTTACGTAAATCTGTAAGAAAACTGCCTTTCTTTATGAGATTTTACTAAATATGTGTTCACTAAAAAACCAAAACACATTTTGATAGAAAATGTTGGCTGAGTACTTGTGATCCTTATGGTTTGTTTTGGGATCTCTGAGCAAAAGCATCTCGTGGGCAAATATTCAACAAAACACACCCACCCCCAACCTTCCTGCTCAGTACTGCCCAGAGTTCTTGACATGGCAGACACAACATACAATCTATAAAGCAAATATTCAACAAACAGAAAAATCAAACCAGAAAATTTCAACTAAAAAAAGACAAAATTATTTTAAGCTGCTTGGAAATTTCGACAGGAACATTTCAATTTCCAGTACTTTGATTTCTTACGAGCGTTTCTGTGGGGTACAAAGTTTTTTCTCCTATCTTTTTCACAGCTAGATCCAATCTTTGCTGGCACCTTAAGCTTACCACAGAAGTACTGTCTGCCTGCAAATATTTGATCAGCAACAGATGAAAATATCCAGTGAAATATCAGCCTGAATACAATGGGAAATCACTTAGGATTTAATCACAGCTGCAACCTGAAGTTTGTCATGTTCCAGAAAGACATCATCTGTATTTGAGATATATTAAGAAGCAGCATTTGATGTAAAAACCAAAATTAAACCCGTAATAAATCCCAGGCAGCAAATCCAAGAATGCATATTAATAGCTAAACAAAATATGATACAAGGAAAAAGATACATTGCATCAGTGAAATTTAAGAAAAATAAAAATTTTAAAACAATCTTTCTCAACCCTTCCTGCTTAGACCATTTAGCATCCCAGTCTTGAGACTGTTTTTCCTGCCACCATCAGTTTCACAGCCACACCTGAAATTAAGAATTAAGGAAAATCTAATACATGGACGCTGGGGTACGAGAGGAGGGCTTTAACAGGATCCAAAAGAAGAGACTTAAATGTTTGCTCTTGGGGTTTTTATTGAACAGCTACACAGGGCTGACCTGCGAAATGCTTTCAGCAGCCGTGTGTGCGTGGAGGGCTCTGGGGCTCGCCGGGACAGCCCGAGCCCCGGCACGACCGGAGTGCTGGGGCCTCGACCTGCACCAGGCATCCTGCTCGCCCCTCGCTGCAAACCTCGGGCCAGCCCCATTCCGAACACCGGATGCTTGTAACTTCTTTGCGTGGTGTGCTTATATGCAGTCATTAAGGTTGCCTGTTCATTTAGTGGGCTTCAACATGTTAATGAGCAATTAATTCCTAATTCAGTTATTGTTCATAAAGGATTTACAAATTTGGCATTGTTATGTTATAGCTCGTTAAGCACATCATGAAGCTAAGTGCACGGCCTCAAGTTGCGCCAGGGGAAGTTTAGATTGGATATTAGGAAAAATTTCTTTACTGAAAGGGTTAACAAGCACTGCAACAGGCTGCCCAGGGAAGTGGTGGAGTCACCATCCCTGGAGGTATTTAAGAGACGTGTAGATGTGGTGCTTAGGGACCTGGTTTACTGGTGGACTTGGCAGTACTAGGTTAACGGTTGGACTTGATGATCTTAAAGGCCTTTTCCAACCCAAACGATTCTATGATTCTACTTTTTGGGAAACAGAAACCCAATACTTGCATAGTCATAAGAGAGTCAGGTTTCTTTCTGAAGGACTCAGGAGACTAAAGGGCTAACTTTGAGCTCTAGCTAACTGTTTAACTACATATGTGGCATGTAAACATATTTGTGTACACGACGTTACTTGCATTAGAAGAGTCTCCAAATGTATATGGCAAAGACTTTCCATCTTTGGAGCATTTCAAACAGACTTTGAATGTTTTTTCTTAATTTGAAATGTACACAAAACCACAGTTGTTTGAGGCATTCAGGTCTTCTCCATTTCCAACAGCTGAGTCCAGTCATGTAATTTACAGAGTCAGATGCAAAGTTTACCATTAAACCTACAGCAATAAACTGCCTGATCACAAGCGAGAGCTGTGCTTTGTCTCACTAGCCCACTCACTGGCACTGGAGTCTGTGCGAGTCAGACTGGGATTTTTTTTTTTTTTTTAAGTTCCATTTTGTGCATTTATTACAGTATGACGTTTTCAATTGTCTCCTCTTTTTCTGTCAGCTCTTGTGACCAATTGCATTGCAATCCCAATATTTCATATTTTTCACTGCCCAATGTTTCAAGTGCAGCTTTTAAAACTGTGTATCACGGGAACATGAAGAGATTGCCATTTAAAAAAAAAAAAAGCAACATTTTTCAGTAGCAATTAAAGCAAAATAGCAAAAAACATCTGTACTTGCTCCCATATCAGTTTTGAGGGCAAGGGCAGCCAAAAGTACAAGAGATTAAGGGCTGTGCTACGTACTAGATCTTCACCCTATGCAAGCTGCAGACAAATCTTCCTCTGACATCTAAGCAGGCTGAGTTGTACCTGAGCTTCATCTTTCTTGTGATTTTGTTTAAAGACATTTCCACATGCCAGCAGCCCCACCTGACTTCACTGGGAGCAGCCACAAGTCTTCTGACCATAAATACTCCCAAAAGCTGCAGAATCTGCCCTAAAGGACTGTTTTAAAACTGAACTTCACAAAGAGCTGGTCACTTCTTTGTAACACCAGATATTATAAGAAGTTAATAAAAAGCATAGTAAGAACTTCCCAAGCGATTTACTTACAGTACACGTCCACTCTTATGGACTTTATGGCTGGGGGACACAAACCGTATGGACTTTATGGCTGGCGAACCCAAGCCGTTCTCAGCCTTGCAGTAGTAGCGTCCTCCTTGGTGTCGCTGGATGTTGGATATCCTCAGGGTTTCATTGAAGACACTCGAGTCTTGAAATCTGTCAGAGGCACTTCCTGCTGTTTTGGTCCACCTGATCTGAGCAAGCACCAAAAAAGATTGTTACTTTAAGTCTGTAAAAGTCAGCAGAGGATAGATCTCTTCACTGAACCAAGAACCACGTGTGCTGCGGCCAGGATTTTATGTTGGAGGACTCAGGGAACTTCTCCAGAACACTGAATAGCTCGCGCTTACAATCAAACACTTCATCCAAGAGCCCCTGAATAGTAATTTTGCATTTACCATCATGTGTTAGAAATAGTCAATTACTTTTGATGGAAATGCCCCATAAAAAAAATGCCACTAGCAGAGATATGGAAAACAACTCAAGCCACCATCAGTGACATACAGCTGGAACAGCTGCAGAAGAATTCCCCCATCAATGGCAACGAGCAGAGCTCACCAGAAAAGGCGGCTGTACTCCTGCACTGAACGTGGATACTTTTCATTGAAATCATATTCATGGAAGATGAGGGCACACTGGAAAGCACCTTCAAAACAACTGATGGATTATCTTTCAGCAGCAATAAAATCGAATTTTAAGGAGTCAAATGACCAGTTACTTGAACTGCAACAAACTACTAACATCTATTTCTTCAAATAGGTGGTTTGGGTTTTTTAATGTAATTTACAGCAATTACAGATTCCTTTAGTCTAGTAATTATTTTCCAAAAGTGAAGACTTTTTAAAGTGAGCTTTTAAATTCCAAAACCATAAAAATGCCAGTAACAGCCCACTACAACCAACAGCTGCACAGAGGTGGATACGCACATTGCTAACACCCATGCTTGATGACCCGAGTCCTTGCCTGCATGACTCAGTGGACTAAGTTATCTCATAAAATGCACCAGACCTCCAGAGACTCCCCAGGTACCTCCTCCTCTTTCAGTTCACACTAATTCAATGACCAGGACAAGCAATGTTCAGTTCGAGACCAAAACTGCTTTTTTAAATGGTAGGTTTTTCTTGCCTATAGAGGCCACAAGTGGGATACTTGCATAAAGAGGAGCTTACATCTCGTCTGAAGCTTCTCAAAGCTGTCTCTTCTCCACCCCATCCATTAACTCTATGCCAGGATGAAGACCAAAAATTCTGTAATCATTGATAAAAATGAGATTGACACAAGACAAGATAATAAATATTTGGCTATTAGTTCCCAGGCTACGGGAAGATTGTTCAAAAGTAGCCAGTGAAGCCATGATTTAAAGAACAGCATTTAGATACTGATCCGTTGGGACCTGCTAGGCAGGCTGTCCACAAGCAACCTTGAGCTGGTATTGGCTTCGTTTGGACAAGGTGTTGCAGCCTTGGCAGCTCGGGCAGAGCATGCCTGCCACCGGTAGCAAGTGCCTGTCTCCGTGCCCAACCAAGCCAAAGCTGGACACGCTGTGCTTCCAGCCCTCTCCCATGTGAAGGAAGGTCCCATGGCTGAGCTGGGTGGCCCTTGGTGGGCACCAAGGTGGCCCTAAGGGGTTGCCTTGACTAGAGGGAGATCATTCTCCCAGGGTGCAGAGACACTTCAGTTCCACCATTCCCAGTCGTGACCCAGAACTGGGGTCTGGATCCCAGTAACCTGCACAAGGTGGGCAGGGGTCAGCCTTCCTCTAATCAGGAACTTCTCCTGGACAGGAGGGATCTTCTACAAAAGGCTCCGAACTGAAAAATTCATGACTAGCTGTAGCCCATGTAAATTCTCCTCCCCTTGAAACAAGAGCAGGCGTTGGCTTCAGAGGCTGAAATTACAGCAAACAGTACTTCAAAAAAATTTTTATCTCTTTCTGGCTTGTTAAATTCATAAGCCCAACTGGCTTTGCCCTCTTGCCAGTTGACCTGCATAACTCTCACACGGTTCTGCTGCTCTGGGACAAAGCGAATATGCCAAACTCCACATCTACAACATTCGACCTGCGTGTGAGAGAGACGCTATTAGCACTGCTATATTTACCAGTCTCAATCTGTCTGCACTTCTATTCTAAATTCTTAGCTCTGGGGCTTTTTAAATCATCCACATAAATGTGCTGCAGGATAATTTTGGAACACACACTCAGCTTCTGCACGCTGCAGAATACAATTTTATCATATATATTTCAAATGCTTGAGAATTATTTTAGAACAGTATTTAAGATGTTCACTGAATCTCTTATGTGTTTTATTTTCCTTTATGTAATCAGAATTGTAAAAACAGCTCTGTTTGATTTTTAACTGGAAAAAAAAAAAATAGCATGACTTGTCTCTTCCTCCCCTTCCTCTCCCACAAAAAGTTTCCAGTGGAAGGCAGTCTGCCCTGTCAAAAGAACTTATAACTTAGATTAAGCATCTATGTAACTGGTAACGTTACATAACTTACACAAAAAAATTCAGTGAAGTTTATTTAGATACTGTCAGAGTTTTATCTTTTTTATGAATGCAAAAGCCTTCCCCCTCCACGGCATCTTAACATTGATGTATCTATCTTCTCTTTATTATAAGGAATTTTAACAAGATACTGTTTGGCTGTCAACAAAAATAGACTTTTCAGCTTTAGAAAAAAAAAATATATACATATATATTTTAGAGGAATGAGGAGCGATTTTAACAAATTAACTAATTTGGTAGTGTATGTAGAGATCCCTGAAGAATAAAAGGAATACTGTCAACTAGATTCTCTCTCAAAAGATATCCACCAGGAATGTCACTGGTCTGATTTAACTTCAGTTCATTATTTACCTTAGCTTTAACTCAACAAACACACAAAACCATGCTGATCAATATTGCATTGTAATTTATTGAACGCACTGTGAAGAAAGATGACTCTCAAACACTATGCTAATGCAGTAATCAAAAAAATTGGGCATGGGAAAGCCAGATGTCTGAGGCTGAAAACCTCCTCAGAGAGGTCCTCAGCAGTTTCACCCACTGCAAGCTCCAGTCCATGCGTTGGGGTGACCTCTAACGATGTTTAAGAGACTGAGACCATCAGATCCCATAATTAGAGATGGAGCATCTCACGGCTCTAGTGCCCAAGCCCTCATCACTGCTTAACGCAGTGACCTTCAGAGCAACTGGTGCCACGGCACTGACTTTATCCCATTTTCAAGGTGGGGAGTGGTGGCAAAGGGGGACCACAGGCTCGTGGGACATTGTGGCAGGTATCAGCCTCAAATCCCAAAGCAGCATCCACACTCCTTTATGGCAGAGGATTCAGAAAGCCTCTAGATTACTAGCTTTAAAAAAAAAAAAAAAAGCATTAGATTGCATATTCACGTAGTTCAGATACTCCAGTATTCTCAAATAACTTGGCACAAAATAATTGCTCACCCAGATGAGTTTTATCAGTTTGCTATTCGTAAGCTGCTCTTCTGTCTGAAACTCCCAGTTTCTAGCGCAGAAGTAACATTGCGTGCTCTGCGTGTCTACTCAGATAGCACGGGTAACGTGGGAAGTAAATAAATTCTATTCTACCAAGAAGTCAAAGCCATTCTTGCTCATAATGCAAAGTTTTAATTAAGAAGTTACTTCCACACATCATGGCGTACGCAAGTCGGACTAACAAATGTTAATCCATTACAGAGACACACACTCACTGGCTTCTAAGGATGCAATTTTCCAAAGTACTCATTGTTACTTCGATGCACATTTGGGAATCCCACCCATGTACTGTCATTGCTCTGCCATACCTTTATGGTCTTTATTTATCAAATATCTCTTTCTTTTCTTTATTCTTTGCTTTTCTTTTTTCTTGCAAAACATACAGAAATAAAAAATGATTTATGAGCAACTCAATTAAAAATTATTCAACTTTTAAAAATTAGTAAGTTATGACCCATCTAGCCATATGCTGGCCTATGTACTTGTCTGGTTTGTATATGCCCACAAGTTCTCTAACCATCAATATCTTTGACAGTATTTTATTGGTTTAAGCAGATGTCCTGAGACACGCAGTCATATTTCACCCTACAGCTTCAGTTTTTTCAGTGAGCCATCCTGCAACTTCAGTAGGAGTCATAGACTTAACATTTTTAGAGTAAAAATGCAGATTAAAAAAAAAACTCTGAAAATATTTTGCATAACTTTTCTCAGCTTCAACAAACTTCTCATGCCCAAAAAGAAAGCAGCAGAATAAGAAAAATACTTAATTTTGACATTTTAAAAATAAAGCACTTCTGTTTTAAATACTGTCTTGGTCAAGACAATAAACATTAAAATATCTTTACTCTGAATACAAAACATTTTGCCTGATTCAAAACAATACCCACCACTCCCTGCCAAAAAAACCTCAAATCAAACAAAAAAAAACCCAACATTTTGCAGTGGAACCTTTTCTTTCTTCCATGGAAGCAGTTGGTGGAAAATGAGGTTTTGACAATCTTTTTCTTATACTGTAACGCTGAAATCTGCCTAATGCAGCAACTGCAAGTAAATACATTCCTTAAAATATACCCAGTGCCCGCGCTGGGGCTTGGCACTGCGTCTCACTGCCATCGATTGCAGCTGCTGCTCTCTGCTCTCTGACATCGTTAAGAAAGCAAGGATGAGGACAACCTCCTGATGGCTTTTATAATCCTCAAATCCCTGCTTCAGATTAAAGTCCTCCTTTGTGTGCAAACAGCCGTAAAAGATATTTTGCCCAACTTCACTGGGATGGGCTGGAACATTTCTTCATGCCTAAAGACATCAGAGCCTTTGGAAAGAGCCATTTTAAGCATACCTACCACCCCTCTTCCAAAAAAAAAGGAAAATAATCCCTTCAATTTATTTTTCCATTAGATTATTTTTGTTCTCAGGAAAGCAATGGCTGGGGCAGCAGCTACTGAAGGCAAGAAGTACTCACTGCCTTCACGATAAACACTGAGAATATAGTAACAAAAGACCTTTTTTGGACCAGGAAAGAGAAAGTGACTTCTGCTCCTTTAGTTAAGGAAACTAATCTGAAGCACTGTCGTGGTTTAACCCGGCAGGCAGCCAAACACCACGCAGCCACTCGCTCACTCCCCCCCACCCAGTGGGATGGGGAGAGAATTGGAAGGGTAAGAGTGAGAAAAACTCGTGGGTTGAGATAAAGACAGTTTAATAGAACAGAAAAGGAAGGGAAAATAATAATAATAACAATAATAGTAATAATAATAATAATGATGATGATGATGATAGAATATACAAAACGAGTGATGCACAATGCAACTGCTCACCACCCGCCCTGACCGATAACCAAGTAGCAATCGCTACTTGCTGGAACACGCCTACCATTCATATACTGAGCATGATGTCACATGATATGGAATACCCCATTGGCCAGCTGGGCCAGCTGTCCCAGCTATGCTCCCTCCTCCCAGCCTCTGCTTGGTAGAGCATGGAAGCTGTCCTTGACAGGGCACTTAGCAACAAGTGAAAACATCAGTGTGTTATCAACATTCTTCTCATACTAAATCCAAAACACAGCACTAGGAAGAAATTTAACCCTATCCCAGCCGAAACCAGGACAAGCAGTTTTGAGCATACGCATCTCCCCTGACCTCTTCCTTCTCATACAGGGGATATGACCACACAGCAGACTTCAGTGCCCTGTGAGGTACACCCAAGCTGGTTTTAAATGGGTCAGCCTGGGGTCTAGCCACAGCCCTGTGGAGATCTCTGTATGCTGCTCTGTTAGACAACGAACCAAAAAAAACAAAAGAAAAAAAAAAACCCTATAAAACACACACAAAAAAAGAGAAAGAAACAAATAAAAAATCCAGGAGAGCGCATTGGATTCAACTTTTCATTGCCTGTCACAAGGAAAGACTATTCATACCTATATGCAACAAGACAAGTGGAAGGTTGACCCAAAATAGCCTTTTTTTCAACAAGTTCCCCCTTCCCTTCCTGCAAGCAAGTCACAGAGCCAAACGATTGCAAGGCAGATGTAAACCACCACTGCAGGGCCGGCAGATGGCTTTTGTACCAGACTTACACGGGCACAGGTTCACAGCGGAACAGGTTTCTGCGCAGCACTGCTCAACGTCCTCGGCACGAAGACCATCACAGGATGACTCCAACAGCTCCTTCTCTGAATGGGTGCCCTCTCACCTGTGTCCAGGCAAACGCTTCTGAAGGGCCTTTTGATGACTCAGGGGATAGTCACATCAAATGTACACCTCCAAGGGTCTCTAAATATCCTTCCCCTGGTCACCTGAAGCTGTTCCTGCACCATGCCCACAAGACAGGAGACAGAGCACTGATCTAAAACATCACCACTGCAGGACACCACCTTGCACTTACTTTTGCAAGGACACATTTACTCTCAGAAATCTCCCACATGTTCACCAGGTCGTCCTCACCATACATGAAAGGAAAGCATTCATATGTCTAAATTATGGCATTAGCTACATACACCTAAATTAAATAGGAGGGGGATGCTGCATTTTGATTTTTAGCAAACCAGAGGCGGCATGATGCAGCATGCCCAATGAGACGGAGGGTACAAAACATCTGTGGTTATTGGAATAGTTATTGCTACAGGCTATCAATATGCAACAGTGGTATGAAAAATTCTCTGCCGATTTATTTCACGTGGTAATGTGTGAAATACCGGGCTTGAAAATGGCTTCAGGTAAAATACTGTTCATTGTTCAAAAATTCTTACGTGGAGTATTAGAGTGGTAAAGCAGCCAACCCAAAGCAAGCCCTGCTTACTCTCAGAAATGATGATCCTCTACCTTAGAGAGGGCTAGAAAGCTGTTATCAGGGTAAAACAAATGCAGAACTCGAGAGTCTTTGGTTTCCAATTTTTTTTCTTCAAGTTTGCAGTAGCCAAGATGCAGTCACCTACGAACATTGGGTTTCATTGCTCCATACCTGGACTGCTCAAACTTCAGAGAAAACTGAGCACTGTCCCGAGGCTAGGCATGCAACTGATGCTGTTGCCTTCATGGGACAACTCGTGTGCTTATGTTTACACACATACTAATGCTTCAGTGGGCTGACATGCAAAAGCACAATTTTTTACTCATCTAACTAAAAGCAGTCTGTGACAGTAACTGTTAACATGCAGAACATGATCAGTTCTGATTCAGTGCCAGAGATCACAGAGAAATTGTTATTTTCCAGCTTGATTGCTGTAACACAAAGGAAAAAAATACTTCCTTTTGTTCTTTAACAGAGAAAAAATTGTGGTTATTAATTACAGAGAAAATCAGTATTAAAGCCACAAAGTTACAAGCAATCAAGTGCTACAGAACAACTTTAGTGCTTTGTTCACAGTTCACTTCAGCCCAAAACATATCAGTCATAGCAACGCTGTGGCTGGAGTCTACGGATGAAGACCACAGTCTTGTGACTCCAAAATGGTAACTTGCAATAAATCAAAGGGTCAAGAAGAGTAACTGAAGACCTCAACATCTGACAACGTGAGAAAAAGTATACCTAAGCTGACTATTCCTTCACCTCTGAACTTCCTGCATTTGTGGAAGACAGACAATTCCTATTTTAGACCTAAACCCAAGTTACCCAAGAGTTACTCAAATCCCACCTGTGTAACTTAACATCCCAAAGCCAGGAGCTCTGTATGAACTGACATCCTGTGCGCACAAATGACACATCTCACGGGTACACTGGGCAAAATGCAGCTCCTCCTAACAGCACAGCAACTCCAACTGCTCATTGCATCGGGAAACTTCCATAGCAATCATGCGAAACATCATCGTATCTCCCCATCACCTCAGGCCAAGCACCTTGCATGTCATATACAACAGGGTAACGGTTGATCACACATTGCCGCTAAAGAAAACAGCAGGCTTGAATTCCACTTTTAAGTCTGAAGACAGAAAACAGGCTAATATGTAGTGATGGGATATATATACACTACTTAAGCAGACCAGATTTGTTTAAATTCCTATTAGCAGTAGTAGCAATCTCCCAGATGTGAAGGAACAGAATAGCCACCCAAAAAAGACCAAAGCTGGCAACAAATCCAAGGTTCCACACTCGCTACAAACTTCCCCTCGGAGCTGGCATTGATTTAGGCACTATAAAAGCTGCAAAGGCACTGCTGGAGCTTTACCACGCCACGGCTCAGCCCATGAGCTGATGGAGCAGAGTCCATCTCAGACGTGTCACCAGGCAGCAGACACGGGGATGGGGTAGTCCAGACCTGCATGGTGGAGAAAGGTAAGGAAAGGATGTGCTTTAGGTAAGGATATGCCCTCCAAACAAAGAATATACCTTTTTTTTTGTTTTGGTCTTTCAGGTTATTTGTCCATTTGACTTTCAGAGGGGTTTTTCTCAATGAAAACTACATTTTTAAACACAGTTTCTCCAGTGCTACAATTTCAAGGCAGCAAAGGTTACTTCACTGTTCTTAAATTTAAAAGGCTCGTAACTCAGTTGTTCTACCCAGACTTGTACAAGCTGTCATCAAAACTCTTGAAAATTAGGCACCACACAGGTCTAAGTCATCTGAACGCCAAGACTTAAGAATATGGCTTTGAAAGTGCAGAAGAAGGATTTCTTACGCTCAAAGCCTGAAAACCTGAAGATTAACTGGATATAAGTGAAGAAATTTGAAGTGATCACTGAACAATTTAAGAGGAAATTAAAGAGTAGATCCTGAAGAAAATAATATTGCAATCGTTAGGTAAATTGGTAAAACAACCCTGCTTTAGATCCTTCCTATAGCATCTTGCTTAGTTGAATCAGCCTTTTATGAAAAGGTAGTGTCTGGGGAAACATCTATACGTACTTTCTAAAACATCTTTGAGTAACCTGCTAAATGATTAATTGCAGCAATTTATCCTATCCTTTGACTATAATGTTTTTCCTTATGAGTTTAAGATGTATCACTGCTTCAAAAAATTAGCACTTTTATACTGAATAATCAATACACATTTTACTATAAATACCTTACTGAAGGATGGAGTTTTTTCATTCTGCATGGCAGGAAAATACCTTCCCTAGCATTAACTGGGAAGGACTGAGTTCAATGGATTTCACAGAGCCTTGTTTCTACTGAGGTCAGTATCATTTTAAAATTGTCAATAGCTGTGGGACATACAAGGGTCTTGCACGTTTATGCCTTCCTGATGGGAAATTATTTACTGTCCATCAACTAAACTATTCAATGAGTTTCATTAAATGATCCAAACATCTGTGAATGGTATATATTTATTATTCTCTCAGATTTTTTATTCAGTATTTATTTGCTTCAAAATGAAATACAACTTTTCAACTTCATCAACATAATCTAAGGGCAGAATGAGGCAGACATAGCACCATTTGAATTCCTAGTTATTAATTTTTATGGTGTCCTTCCAATGTTGGTATACCACGTTAAACTACCAGAGTCATAAACACGTCCTCATAACTTAAATGCGTGGAAATTCATTCACTATAGTTCCTAAATGGTTTAAAGGCAAATAAATACAGGATATTTTGTTACTTGTAGCTACTCCCACTAGCACAGAACTAAGCTTGGTGATGAGACCATCAGAGAACTCTGTGAAATTCACATCTAGACACTTATTTCCCCTGTGGGCCAATCTAAATAGTAGTACTTTTTTGTCCCCAGTGACAGAATAAGTTGCTATTGTTGCCATACAGGTACAGTAAATGATCTAAAACCCTTACAGTTTTCAAAAAGAAAGGCCGGTATAGTCAAGCTCACAGGAGTTACAAGAGCAATGCTTTGGTAAGAGAGCTGATAACCTGGAGGCCAGTCACTGGAAGAGTTGTAAAGAAGAGAACTGGGTCCATGGACGAGGTATTTCCAGCGATGCTCTGTAAAGGCTACCTCCTAGGCGGTCACCATCCTGTGCACTTCTCAGAAGAAGCTGCAATTGCTAAAAAGGACTGGGGACGGGGAGGTGGTACCAAGCTAACCGTGTGCTCCATGCCAGTCCCACCACTACTCTGAACTTTTTGGTGAACCAAAAAGTTGAGAGATTTTTTTGGTTGTATAAAGCAGAAAATAATCAGATAGATTAGGAGTTTTACTTTATCTCTACCTGAAGCTTCTACAATTGCCCTTGGAATAAAGGCTAAGGCGACAGTCCCACTCTGAGGGTTGTACCCCAGGAAGATGTTGAAGAACTAGCAAGGGTATAGAGAAGAGCCACAGTACTCATTAAAGGAATAGAAACATGCTCAAGAGTGCAAGTGATACGCTCAGCAAATTTGCAATATCAAATGAAAAATCAGGGAAAAGCAATCAACATCTTTAAAACATACATGAGGGACTGAAATTCGATAGCAGATCAATTTTCAACATAAGAGGCAAAGTTAAGGTAGTAATAAAATGGATTAGAAATCACTTTCCATTTGCTCAGCTTAAGATATTTATGCAAAACATCTTCTACCCAAGACATTTCACTAAATCAAAGTCAGCAGTGCCGAAGGACTTTACCGGGAGTGCTGGGGGATGTGAAATCTCCTCCTTGTGCTCACCACCAGGAACCAGCTCTATAGCCCAAACCATCACCTGGTACTGGACCTCCATCACCCAGCACTTCTACACAACTGCAACCAATGCACTGTCCTCACAGTGTCCAAAGACGTAAAAACCCAACCTTACCCTAAACAACTCTTACCAGCCCAGTTTGCATGCCAAGTGCCTTACACGGCTGCTGGTCTTCCCTGCACAACTTTTCAGAGCCCAGTTTTACCCAAATTCGGTACGGGCACGCTGCCAGCCCGGGAGCGGTACCATCCCCACCTCCTGGCACCCAGAGGTGATGCCTTCATCCAGTTTGGGGTTGGGGATGTGGGAGGGTGTTAGAGGAGGAGAGGTTCTGAGGAGCTGCTGTTCAACCACAGCACAAGCAGCAGTGGGAAACCAAAAGCCATCAGCTCCCCCGTTCCCAGAATTACTTGTCTCCCTCAAGAGCAAAAAGGCATAAAATGTGTTTCTGTCATTAAACTCAGAAGACTAGAGTCTAAACAGAGAGAGGAAAAAGCGGCTGCTAAACAGGATTTTTCTATTTTAAAGTCACTTTTCATAATAGAATCGTGTCTCAAAGCGACAAAGCCATCTTGAAATCCAGGCAGTTTAAAACTGATGCCTTTTTCCTTTTATAACAATCCTTTCAGGTATTGCTTCTGCTCCTCATTCTCTCCATCTCTACCTATTTCACTGGCTGGCGAGACCCATGGGAGAAACAGAGTATTCAAGAGAAAGAGCTTTACAGAGCTCAAAATGCTGCCAGAGACTTACAACAAGTAAACTGATAAAGACAGAAGGAAATGTTTCTCTTCTGGTCTTTCAGTAACAGGAATCTTGACTAATTCCTGCAACAAAAATCAGGGGATATATTTTTGGGCAGACACGCAGCCTTTAAACTGACTGACAAGTGTCACAAATAAACGGATCTGCAAATGAGAAAACAAAAGCAGCAGTCGCTGACGCCAGCAGCGCTGCACGCGTGGCGAAAATAGAATTGCAACACAAAGCTATTTCTGTGCAGATGGCGAATGCTACGAGGCAGAGACCTACACACTTTTAGTACGGATGAGCCATCAATAGAAAGAAAAATGCACTTGTTTTCCTTCTGCGCGAAAACTGAAAAAACAACTTTGTTTCCAGAACATGCTTGTACCTCCAAGGGCTAAGTGCAAAGTGTTGTGGATCCTTAGCTCTTTGCTCCTGCAGGAGCATGCAAAGCGCTGCCTTCCCTCCTCCAGCAAAGCTCAAGCCTGCAGAGGCAGAGATGCCACCGCTCGCACCGCGCAGCTGCCGCACCATCCTGTGCGCTCCGACAGCGATCCAGGCACGTTTCTGGCCCACCTCTGCTTGAACAAATTAAATCCACTTAACTGAACATCATAAAACGCTGGGTTTAAATGGCTCTTTTTCCACTACATTGTCTTCTGCAAATAGCACCGAGGTTATTGATTTCCTGCAATGCAATATCAGTCTGTTTACTTAAACTAGTTCCCATTTTAAAAACTTCGTAAAATGTAATCCGGAAAAATTATGCTGTATTTCAAACACCACTGATAGCAGACTTGGTGCACGAAAAGACTCTGAGAAAAATCCCTTTTAAATATTGAAAGTTGATGACCACTGGGCTCTGCCTTCACGTTCGCATTGGACCTTATCAGCATTTCCTACAGCACACCCTGCGTTGCATCCCTCCGAGACTGAAGATGCACACCCGCCTTATTTCCAGACATCTTTTTGAATTAAACCCAAATCTCAGTGATCCAGCAACGTTAGCTGTGCTTTATCTTCCTTCCACAGGAATCAACACTCATACATGCTGAATTACACCTTACAATCTCATTAAGCTAAAAATGAGAGCGAGATCCTGAGATTTAACTTGTTTCAGCTGTGACGACAAAGAAAGGAGATGATATTTTATTTTGGTTGAAAGGTGGGAGAATTGAGAAGGGGGGTAGCAGGGAGAAAAGAGAAGAAATCTTGACAAGAGACAGTTGGCAGCTCAGCTGAGAAGGCAGCTCGGTATGAAATGCTATCAACAGAACTTAAGGCCAGAAAAGATCAGCAGCTGCTGAGCACAAGTCAGAGATACTACATCAAGCCCACGATTTCTTGTAACATAAGAAATTGGAAGCATTGACTGAAATTATCAAAACAGCAATTTTTTTTTTTTTTCAAAAGAACACTTTTTTTCTTTCAAAATACAACATGTAACTGTGTTTTGTCATTAATAGTCACAAATTATTAACCAACACAAAGACATGAAATCCAGGGCTCTAAACTGATTCAAAAAGAGAGAATATTTATTTGTGGGAATTAAATCTATCCATACCTAGTTACCACAGTCACCAGATGCAACCTTTTGATCAGGCAATCCCAAAACCCAGAGGCTGGAAGATCAAGCACATCCTACCTGTACGCTCCAGGTGCTGGACAGGAGACAGGACAAGGCTCAACCAGGATGGAAGTTCCTAGGTTTCTGCTTGAAAGTGCCAGTGACAGACACCAAAACACACCACTGTTGCCATGTTTTTGCTTCTGTGCACACTTTTTTTTTTCTTTGTTTCAGAGGATGAAGGAGTGGCAAAGTCTCCTTCAGACAGTGAGAAAGTCTAAAACAATATTAAACAACACTGGAAGAGGACTGAGTCTCTTCTGCCCTGTACCTGGCACAGTTGAGAAGGGTTCTGCAAGACTTTGTTCAGGGAAAAGAAATTGAGTACATGTTTGAATCCTACTGACTTTGAGATTTTAGCTTATTTCCAATTCAGAACCCAACAAGAAGAAAATTTATTAAAAAATCCAGTAATCACAAATAGCATCATTCAAGTCTTGTTGAGCTTTCCTGGCACACCTTTAAATGACTCCCACGAGTGCCAAGGAAAGAGATCTGGGAACAGTTCCCACATATCAAGAGAACTGCAAATAGACATTAAGAAAAAAAAAAAAAAGAACCTGGTTCAGCTTGCAACCAGAAATAAAAGGACAGGATTAAGAACTTGTAGAGCGAAGGCTAATGAAATCATTGCAGTATTAAGCAACAAGGAACTGACATTATTTCCAAGGGGAAATGAAGATAGCTTCAAATCAGGGAACATTTAAAACTGGAAGAGTTGATAGCACAAAGAAGAGGGGCTACAGCCACTAATTCAGCATTGCCTGATACACATCCCCAAATGCACTTCTGCACTGGGTAGTTTACTGAGGCTTTGGACATCTCACTACATTTCTAATGTACAAGCCTTAACAAACCTTTGCAGTTGGAGAGGGCATGCGAGGCAAGCTGGTGCGTCAGAGGAAGGTGCGTTGCAGGGGCTGGTGATGAGGCTTTAATGAGCAGCGCTGCCACTATGAGCCCATTCTTGGTATATTAAGCTTGCACTGTTGCATTAAAATAGGAACAAACTAAGTAGCTTTGAGCTTTTCCTTCCTTCTATATTAAGAACACACAATTATAAAGACAAAACAATTCCCTCCCCACCCCACAAAAAGGCCACACTCCAATGAACCACCAAAATCCAGCCTATGGAGGTCAGAAAATCATTGCCAGAGACCAAGACAAACACAACTGCGGCACGGCTTTTTGCTTTAATGTTCATCTTCCTTTTACAAGGAGACTACAAAATAGAAGAGGCAGCTGAACTAAGCTTCAGCCCACCAGAAGCTGAACGGCCAGGTCTTCTCCATCTATACGTGGGTGGCTGGCTCTTGCAGTTGTCAGACTGAAAGGGTTACTTATTTTTTATTGTCATTTTACTTTCTTTGGCTGTTGTGCAAATTTCCTTGATTTTACAAGAGATTTTTAGTTAATTATGTATTTACCTAGTTAGCATAATTGTCTTCAATTATGTAATTAGTGTTCATATGTGTAATCATTTGAACATGTAATTATATCTAATTACACCATTAAAACGTGCAAGTCATAAATATCTTTATCATTTTGATTGATAGACATATGGGGAGGGAAAAAAAAAAATCTCACTTGTTATTTTTATATCCTGGATCCTGAAATCTAAAAGAGTAAGAGGATTCAGCCTGTAATGTTGCTATAATTATTTACAAGGACCTATCAAGACTATACCAAAGTTTATACCTTTCAAGCAGAGGTAGAACGAGTCAAACCACTCGAAAGTAAGGAGCAAGGAGTCAGCCAGTGTAGCAAGATTTTTCTGTAAAAAAACCACTAATACGAATAATCTGGGAAATACTTATTGTTTAGTGTCTAATCATGCACCTGCTGTTATGAAGAAGAATAACAGCCCGTTCAGAAAAAGCTAACACAGAACAAAACACACACACAAGTTGTTCCTGCTTGTTTCAATGGAAGATGCTGTTGCACCCTAGAAACAGGTTTTAAAGCTCCTTGTACTTTTTAGCTACCTCTAAGACAACTAATGGAGCCATACTTATCAGAACAGTAACGTTTTTTAGTTGTTTAGCTTTATTTCAGCAGCTGTGCTGTGCGCCCTGTAGTACAGTACCAGAACAAATACCTGGCGCATACCAAATAAATTAGGGCAGCGACAGTTGAGTCTTCTTTTTAATCGCTTTTGGCTGGCAAGGCAAATATTTACACACAGATTAAACAGTTAAGCTTATTTGAAGTTCAGCTTCTCCTCTTCAGCTTTAGATTTCTTGCCTTTACTAACATACAGAAGAGTCTATAAACCAAAACAAACCGAAAACAAACAAAAAACCCCACAGGCGCCTAAGCTGACTCCAAAAGCTGGGGGGGGTGGAGGGGGAAGCCTAACACAACAACTAACGTAACGAGAGCTCTTCAGCACCACTTGGGAATAAGCCTCAGTTATGGAGCATCCTTCAGCAAAAGCCATATGGTTTTTCCAGCCTGATAAGCTCCCTCACGCTCTGCAGAGCATCCAGATACAAGTGCTCGGGTTGGATGGCAGCAAAAATAAACCCGGTATTTCCCAAAACGGCCACTCCCAGCTGCCAGAGGCTGAAGGAGAGCTCAGCCTATGATGTAATTTTATCTACGAGAACAACCTGGAAGCAGCACAATAAAACCACACAGAAGGATCACAGAGGGCTCAGACCAGGAACAACCCAATTTGTTCAAAGTCTATCACCATCAGACACCTCAGATGGACTACGTTTTGTGAGCAGCATTTCTTTCCTTAAAATGCAAAAGCGACAAGAACCTGCCTTAGTAGACGAGGTATTGCTCCTGGTGCTCAGGTGCCATCAAGTTATTGCTGTGAAACCACTGTCTTCAAGACCATATGCAGATACGTGGAAAACAAGACAGTAAGTCGACTGCACGTAGAACCACAGTGTGCTACAGAACCATCTTCCCTCTGCTCCCTGAATTTAGTGGGGTAATAAGAAAAAGGCTCTGAAGAACAATCAAGCCTCTAATGTTCAACGACCGAACTGCCAGTCATGGAAGTGCACACTGGTGTTAAATAGATCTCCACTTGAAGGGCATCAGCTCTAGAGACAAATGCTGGAGTCAAGCGTAGAAGGCACCAGCGTGAAGTTTGTAGTCATACCACACCTTCTCAGAGGCACTAACATATGTTTGGACTTTTGGATCTAACATATATCATTTTGGCAGAAGAACTCAAATGGGCAACGAAAAAAATGTGGTTTCCAACCATGAACACTTCTTGTTGGTATGGGAAAAAAATATGAGGAGTTCACTGCTCTGAGGTTTTACTCGCAGATGTAGGAGAACACATCCTTCACTATGTCCGCAGCAGTGGGAATGATTCCCTATTCTGCTCCATAAGAAGCATGTTCAAGTGTTTCTTTAGGAGATATATTTTCACCTACCAGCATGTACTTCTGCTTCAGCCCCAGCAGATCTGCATATGCTGCTAGTTTCCCTGGGTTGCTAAATTATCTCTTTACTCAGCAAATACATCCTTTTTCAGTGAGCAAGACCTCACAGCAACAGACCTCATTCCAAAACCACCCACCACATTTTTGATTATGAGACTAGTAGGTTCAACAGCCATGGAAAAACAGTTACTTCTGCAGCATCCCAGAGCCATTTGTCCATCCCTTCAGTCAACGTCCTACCTTTTAAGGGCCATCAAGAAAAAGGAACACAAAAGCTGACCACAGACAGACAGAAACCAAAGACTGCAGAGTCCAGTTTGGGGGGAAGATCCAAGGGAAGGGGAGAAGACAGAGGCAATCCATTCAGAGGACAAGTGTCCATATTTTCAGTGAACTGGAAAATTTTGCTGTTTTCCTTCCGATGATGGAAGATTCGTGCTCCCTGTTCATTGGAAACTTTCTGGCAGGGGATTTCTGGCAGCTTTTAAACTTCCGCAAAGGTCAATATGAAACTGGTACAGTAAAAATCACCAACCTGGATGTCATTTCCAACTCCACGTGATTCTCTGATAGTCTCCTTTGGTGATTGCTGATGCTTTAGCAAGCCTAGGCTCAATATTCTCAACTGAGAGAGTGAGACTGAAATACACGCTTCTCTTGCCCTGATGTTGCATTTATCTTGATTTAAGCTGACCTCTTTCCCCCACCACTTCCAAGCCCTTTTTAGAAACCTGCAAACATATTTCTTGTCGAGAAACAGCAACCACCTGGAACCAGGAAAATCAGCAAGATACAACTAGTCAAATTATTCAGCATAAAACAGCCAAGGGGTTTAATTTCTTTATCAGCTTGCAAACCACGTGCCTTTTAATCCAGCTTTCTGCAGATGATACGGTGAACGGCTTTACATTTCTTTCAGTGGCATATTCATAAAATATTCAGTGGGACTACATGCCGTTTGCAGCACACGACTGAGTTACCATATCAAAATGATGTCATTCAAGGCAGGATTACATTTCAATAGTTACAGAGAGAACAAGATTGTTGTCATCGTGAAGATGAAATCACTCGGTGGAGCCCAGCAAGGAAGGCCACCAGCCATCCTGCTGGCACTGGCCATGGCATCCAGCTCAGGGTTGCAGTGAAAGCCTGTGTGCCAGAGGGCCAGTGTCGTGGTTTAACCCCAGCCAGCAACTAAACACCACGCAGCCGCTCGCTTACTCCCCTGCCCCTGATGGGATGGGGGAGAGAATCGGGAGGGTAAAAGTGAGAAAACTCGTGAGTTGAGATAAAGACAGTTTAATAGTTGAAATAAAATAAAGTAGAATAGTAGTAGCAGTAGTAGTAATAATAATAATAGAATATACAAAACAAGTGATGCACAAATGCAATTGCTCACCCCCTGCTGACTGGTGCCCAGCCAGTCCCTGTGCAGTAATCACTGCTCCCCAGCCAACTCCCCCTAGTTTATATACTGAGCATGACGTCACAGGGTATGGAACACCCCGTTGGGTCAGCTGTCCTGGCTGTGCTCCCTCCCAGCTTCTTCTGCACCTGGCAGAGCACGGGAAGCCGAAAAGTCTAGCGTAAACACTACTTAGCAACAACTAAAACCTCAGTGTGTGTTCAGCATTCTTCTCATCCTAAATCCAAAACACAGCACTATACCAGCTACTAGGAAGAAAATTAACTCTGTCCCAGCTGAAACCAGGACAACCAGTAAGGATGCTGTACCTTCATCATTACTGCTGCCCAAAAAGTTCTGCGCTCCATGACAGGGTAGAGAAGAGGCTATCTAACTGCCACCAAACAAAGACAGCTCCAGCAAGACCTTATATTAATGACAACTTAACTGTGAGTTTTTAGCATTAGATTGCCACTAGGCAAGGACTTCAGGTCCAAAAGATATTTTGGGGGAAATGTCTTCTTTAGGGGTTTGTGTTTTCTCCTGGGTTGCTTTTTGCGAAGTCTAAATTCCTATAACCTCCACCATCAATGCCATAATCAACAGAAATGGCTGGGTCTCAGCACCTCTGGACTTCTCTCCCTCCTCACTTATTTCACCACCTCCACCTGCTCTTACTTCAAGGCTCCCACAGTCATCCTCAGGAAAGCCTCTCCTCCCACAGCTGAGGCTATGTAAGATTGAGACAATATACAGAAGCATTGGGACAAAAATACATTTATTGACAGTATCAATAAATGAGGTTTAGAAGCAAGCAAAGGCAACTTTTCAAACACTCGTGGTCCATCAGGGTATCACAGAGCGTGGCAAAACCCCAGTCCATGGGTGTTTGGAGTTGACAGGCAGCTGACGTGCAACCACGCAGTGCGTCACTCACCTCTCCTTCCAGCTCCAACAAACAAGCTCCTTGCCAAGCAGCGAGGTATATCTCCATCAACAGACATGTGTAACGGTGGCATATTATAGAAACACCTTCATTATTTAAAATGCATACCATCTTAATTACTCAGTGTGATTAGTGTAGCCTCCCCTAATGTTTCAGAAAAGAATCCTACCTTCACCTTATTAGCGCGCGCAAAGCAAGAATTAACATTTTCTGGCACTCCATCCATTAAAATATAAAAAGCAGCATTTCAGAAAAACAAAACAAAAAACCCACGTGATGTTCTCTTTGATCAGCTGCAAGCGAAACATAAAAGGCTCCTTTGAGGTAAAGTGGATGCTACATTTTCTACTTTAATTGATAGGAATTCTCATTAACTGCTGATGTGGCGAAAGAAAGCAATTTGTGGGGAGGGGGGTTACTTACACTGGAACAGCTGTTTTCTTATTGCATTCTGCATATCCTTATTACAATAATTGTACTCTTGTTAGGAAAATTGATGATGATTTCATATGACACTCCTCAGTTCACGGGAAGACTTTACAAATGTTCAGTGAACACCTGACAAAATCCAGCCTGACTCATGACTAAATTAGCCTGCATTTTATGCTGAAAAAAACCTTCATAAACATTTGATTCAATAAAGCTCACATTTAGCTATGAAGGGCATGTATTTCTATCGTTCTTCAGCATTAAAAGAAATACATGATTAAAACTTACACGTCATTTTTGCTGTTGAGACTATGAACAGCTTATTTGATGTTTTCTTCCTAAAGTACAGCACCTGAATTCACACCTCTGCAGAGCACTGCAGATACATTCAGTGCTCACCACAACCCTCCCCTGCTCTGTCTGACAAGAGAAATAAGTGTTAAATGTGAAAAAAGTCCGGGACAAACCACAGCATCCGCAGCGAGGGCCAGCATTGAAAGACAAGCGAGCAAGAGACTCCCGGAGTTGCACCAGGCTTCTTGGGACGGAGACACTCGTGCATCCGAGCGCAACGCAAACTGCGTGCACGACATGCTCTAACCCAGGGCGACAGCGCTGCTTTGTGTAAAGAAGTGCAGCTCACCACTCCGCAGACACGCTGGGACCCACCAAAACCCTATTTCCTTCAAGAAGTTTGATTTATTCCTACCACTCATTTGAGACAGGGAAAAAATCCCCCATAAGCAAGTGAAAGTAACGGCCTTACCCAGACTTTTTTGTTTCCTTCCCCGCTGTTGCTTCTAAATGCAAACTTAGAAGGCCAAGCAAAAGCTGCTGCTGACCTGGGCTATTCCGGGCTGGACTGACCTTTCAGTCTTTCTCAGCACTGTGGTTTTGCCCTGATAAGGGCAAACGTGCTAGCCCTTTACCCGTATATTCTCCCTATTGATCCTCCTCTCCAATTTGAAAACTTTGTTCCTTTCTGCTTCTCTGAAGAGGCTCTGCGTTTGTTTGGGGAACACAGACATCCCATCACACAGGAAGGTGCTGGCCCATGTCTCAACAGGGGCCTCGTCCATCTCACCTACCTCTTATCATGAGGTTCAGCATGCTTGCTTTGGAAAGGAAAAAAAAAACCACCAAACCCAAACCCCAACAAATTAAACGCAAGGCAACACAAGGCTTTCCACCCACTGTGATACCACTGCTTTCCTGTCTTGCCTACTGCTTCTTTCAGTTGTTTATTCAAGCCCCATCGTACCACTTGGCACTGGATGATAATTGAAATCAAACAATTCCTTCTTCTGTAACATAAACGTGCAATACAAACCCCGTCATCCACACACTGTGGACAATAGCTACAACAATGCAGGTGCAAAATGGGTCAGCCCTGCTAACTCCAGCCGGTCCTGACGTGGCTTGATCGGCTCAGCCCAGGCACCTCTGGGGACTCAAGCACTGAGCCTACGCTGAGAACGTCCCCTGCCAGCCACCGCCTCCATTTCTGTAGGACAGGCTGTGTGCTCAGCGCCTTGCTGCTCCGACCAAGGTGGCACACAGCGCGAGTCAGCTCAGCATCCCTGATGGTCCCTCGCAGCCAAGGGAGGGCATCCGTGCCACTTGGACCACCCCCTTATGCCACCCAAATTCCCAACAGGCAGGGTGCATGTCCCCAGGGCCACACACGCCCCGGAGGAGCAGCAGTCCCAGCTCTGCTCAGGGTGTGCAAGCACCGAGCGCGGGCAGCAGGAGGTATCTCCTACCAGCTTCTCAGTTGCAAGGGGAGTAGCTACTTGTTGACAGAGCAGCCATCGGCACAGCACTCCACTCCTACAAGTGGAAAGAAAACACAGCAAAACCGAGCCAGGGAGAAAATTTTGGGTCTTCCAAACGTAGATCCTCCCATGCATTGCTTTCCAGGAGAGCCAAGCTATCTGCCACTCTCTTCACACACAACCAGCAATAAGTGCACGTCTTAGCCCCTCGATTTCAAGGGGATAAAATGACATAGTCCGATAGCGCTGCATAGGAGAAGCGGTGGCAGAAGAACGTGAGGGGGTGGAATCTGCTACAGTTCTGCAGAGAAAGCCTCAGTGCTCGTTAGGGCATGCCGCGTGCCCAAAATAGTCAAAATCCCAGAGCTCACGGGGAGCAGAGAGCACACAACTCTCAGATGGCTGGATTATGTGTGTCAGCAGGAGCTGCTGCCTCCCCTGACTCTTGGAGCTTGGTCAGGGCAGGGGGACAGACATGGGGACCCCATCACTTGCCAGAGAGCATTGGGCCATGCTGGTGGGGACAGAGAGCACTCCTGCAGCTGTCCCCATTGCCACCCTGCAGCCACAGGACGAGGACTCGGGCATCGCCTTCCCTCCACTCAGCACATTTTGCATCTCAGAACGTACTGCTCGTGACAGGATAACGTAACCTGAGGTGTGACAGCACACAGAGGTGAAAGACACAGGAAAAAAAAAGACCCAGAGGAAAAAAAACAACCCACCCCAATGTGGGTGAGGTTATACTGACAAACAAGGTCTTTATAATTCAGCCTTCAGCAGACAACCAGGAATACAAATCCCAGCCAGTCCCTGCTCTTTCAGAAGATGCTGCTTCCTCTGACCCCCGTGGTCCAAATGTGACTCCTCACCTTGAGACAGTCACAGTCGTTGCTGCCACTGGCTGGGAACCCCCAGCAAAGGCTCAAGGCGCCCGGGGGGTCACGGCCTTTCCTGCCACTGGCTGGAACCCCCCAGCACAGGCTAGAGCTGCCAAGGAAGGTTAGGATAAGCTGCATCCCTCCTCAGGCTGTGCAAGAGAGCCTCACTAGTGTAAATAAAATGTCGCCTATTGGCTACATAGATCAGCAAATAACTTATTTGCATCATAGGGGTACGTGGCCTTAGCACATCCTTACACGTCTCTTGTCGAGCTGACAGGCAGGTACAGCACAACACTCGGTTCCTGGGCTAACGCCTGGAAAACGGAGGGGTCCGAAGGGTGACACTGTAGCCCCTCGCCCTGCGGGACACACAGCCAGCCCCAGCGAGTCCGACACGGACCGTGGGCTCAGCTCAGCCAGCCACAAACAGAGAAGGACTCGTCACGTTGCCCTCATTGCCAAACAGCAAGGGGCTTTGCAGAATTTTGTTCAAAAATCCAAACCAACCTCTGGGCAAAATGGTGAAAGCAGTAATTTATGAAAAAAGGGCTGCATTTGCCCACCCACCGTTAGCCTCACCTGAGCATGGATGTGGCATTTTAAAAACTTAATCAAGGAAAATTAGTTTCTATGGCAACTAATGGCGCATTTAATAGATCAAGTGATGAGTGCTGTGTGTAAGAATGCTGCAAATTATGAATAGCAGTGATATATCAAATGCTACACAATCACTGCACAGGTAACAAGTAGACATGCAGTGATGTGTTGGGGTGCTCAGAGCTTTCTGTATAATTAGAGTGAGGTTAAGTTGTGGGGAACAACAGTGTGTAAGTGTTTGTAATTCTCTTCCCTTGCAATAATTACTATAGCCTTACATTATTCTTCCCAAAAGCCTCATTGATATTGATTAGACCTCAACAAATTTTAAACAAAGTTTCAAAACAGTTTCCAGTTTGAAAGTGCAACCACCACTCTGAATACGTGAGGTTCCCTATGTCCACCCGCTTGTAACTAATTTTAGGGTGAATTTTGCAGCACAAGGTGGGAAGCCAGTAAGAGTAAATCTGAAGACACAGACGACACCAAGCTGGGCGGGAGTGTC
>NW_009230163.1:0-13217 GCF_000690835.1 Fulmarus glacialis
CCCCGCCCCGGCCGCACGGCCCAGCTCCTCCCCCGGCTGCGGGTCTCCTTCGACTCCGGCGCTTCCCAGCTCTGAGCCCCGTTGCTGCTGCTCAGGAGCAAGCAGGCTGCGGCACAAGGGCGGTGTGTCTGCCTCTACCCTGATTTTTTTGGGGATGCAAGGGTTTCTTTTCCGTTGAGATCTCTGCTCTGGTGGGTGCGGAAGAACTCGGTATGTGTTCTTCCACAAGATCTTTCCAGGATTTAGGGAGGCCTGACTGTGATCCTCACACCTCTCTTCTACTTACACATCAGACCCTCAGCACCAGCTTTCTCACTCAACAGTCATAGTATAATTTTGCTTTTTGCCCCCAGGTGGTTGTTTAAAATTGGGTGCCTCACAGCCTTTGGCTGTGTTTGGGCTTTGAGCTTTGCCTGCAAGGCACGTTTGGTTCGCTCTCTGAAAAGTGCTCTGGGAGCACCGTGAGAAGCCCTTGTCTGCTGTGGCCTCTGGTACCTGCCATCTCCAACACAGCTGGGGGCAGCTTGGACTCTGATTTGAGGAGTGATGGGGAAGGGGCTGTTGTGCCTGTTCTGCTGACCATCTTGCTGGCATTATAATAAAAAAAAAAAATCACTGATCCGGTTGCAGCACTCGTGCAGTTCCCCGCTGTCTCAGTAATTACTGCACGTATTGTCTTCTCCAGTATAGCATCGAAACCAGAACTTTGCTGAAGTGGGCATGGTGGTGTTGAGCTGATGGTTGGACTCAATGATCTTAGAGGTCTTTTCCAACCGTAATGATTCTATGATTTTATGAACTGTGCTGTATGGAGAAAGCCTGCTAGTTTTGGGAACAGTTAGGGTATGGTCCCAGAGTGTGAACTGGAGGCAGTTGGGTGAATTCCAGTTACACTGTGGGAGCAGTGGGAGATGGAAAGCAGTTAGATCATGTGAAGACAGAGAAATTTGAAGGAGGCTGTAGGTTTTGCTCTCGGTCTTTTTGCGTGGAGGTAGCTTGCTGGGCTGTGTGAGAAGTTAGCTCCAGGTTGTCTGCAGGCTGTTGGGATTGGAGTAACGGCTCTGCTGTGGGTTCTCTCTTCAGCCAACACCAGTTATCCTAAAAAAGACGGACACTTCGCAGGGGATCCCCCAGCTCGTCAGCAACATCAATGCCTGCCAGGTTATTGCAGAAGCCGTGCGCACTACCCTGGGACCTCGGGGCATGGACAAGCTCATTGTGGATGACCAGGGTAAGCACTGGGCAGTGGCCTCGCACAGCCATGTAGAAAAGTGACTCGGAAATAATCTCCAAGTGCAGTGCACGCTGGCAGCGTGCGTATTTATTCATCTCTTCATATCAGCATTTGCATATATGCATACTTCAACTTCCTCACCCCATACTAAACTCTTACAGTAGAGGTTCAGCCTCTGTCTCAACGTTCAGTTTAACACCTTGACTCTGGCCTCGGCTGTTGAAGAGAAGATCATTAACGGAACCAACCTGAGGAACCACCTGTTTGCTGCCCACTAGCTGAGTTAAGGCAGCTGTGGCCTTTATTGTGAGGTTGGGTAGATCCAGGGTTAGTGGGACTGAATATGAGAAGATCCATACCAGAAAGGAGAAACTATGTCTTAAACCTGGTCTTCAGCTGTCCCTGACCAGCTCTGTTTGTTTATTTTTTTAAATGAGGTTCATAATATGTGTGGAGTTACTCAGCACTTCTTGTGGCTGAGCGTGAGGTCAGTGGATGTTACTGGGTTGATTTTTTTGGGGTGATTTAGGGATGAGACTTGCCCCCCTTCTGAAAAGACTTGTATGAAGTCACCAAACAAATATATTGTTTGTGTGTTTTTATTGCTGGTTCTGCAGGGTGGGGTGGAAGGTCTTAGTATTGTCTTTAAATAGTTTTTACAAATAGGAACTGTAATAACTTGTATTAAAAAGGATAATTGGATTTAAATTTACCTGATGACTACTATGATTGATTTCTAGTCTCTTTCTTCAGTGAGTGTCAGACTAGAATATCTCTTTTTAGCTGTCAGGGGAGGCTATTGAGAAGTAAGAGGGAAATGAATTTAAAGCCCCTATTAATTGGTGTGAAGAGTTGTTCTGCACTCAGACTAAATTCACTTAATCTGCTCCAAAAATGGACTAAAAAGATGCTGTTAATATGGAATGGAGGCACCTGCTGTGAAACAGCTGTTCTGGGCTCTCCCTCTCCATGGGGATGGCCCCTTCACTTTCCTTTTCAGCTGATTTATAGTTGTGTATCTGGCTGTAGGAGTATTAAAATATTGTGGTGATCACATCTCAAATCACATAGGAGAAAAAAACAGTCATTTGGCTGAAGAAAAATGACTTTCAAGTGGAAATTTGGGATGAGAGGCTGTGGTTGTTTAGACATAACAAAATTCACAATGATGCAGGACCAGGGCTTGGTTGGGGAACACTGTAGCGTAATAACAGGTTGGGGACACATTTGACCTGAAAGGTGAACTGGTGAAGCACAGTGAGACTGGCTGGTCTGAAGTTAGTGTTGTATTAACGTCACTCTGAGGTCTGAAAAGCTCTCTTGGGTGTTGGGGTGCCCTTTCAGAGTGACCAGGGCTTTACTTGCGGCAGTCGAGTTTGACTTCCTTTTGTACATCAATCCTAGGCAAAGCCACTATCTCCAACGATGGTGCCACCATCCTGAAGCTCCTCGATGTTGTCCATCCGGCTGCGAAGACATTAGTGGACATCGCCAAATCTCAAGATGCGGAGGTAGGAGGGTAGCCTGGCTGCGTTCCGCAGCATAACACGCAGCAGCAAGCTTGCTCCCGTCAGTGGTTGTGTGGACTTCGTATTAATGCGTGGGAATTGCTCATGGAGTCCTGGCATTTGTTCTGGTTTCTTTATTGATGCCTTCTCTTTTGTGATAACTTTCAAATCTTTTATACTATTTCCATCAGGTTTGATGGGGGGTTTGGAAATTTCAAAGATACAAAGTTCACATTTCATGAACATAGGTGACTGGGAAATGAGACTTCACCCTCAAATGGGATGTAGTCTGAACCCAGCCCTTCTTAACCACTAAAGAATCCAGCCACAAATCTGTGAGCAGAGAAAATGATGACATCTGATTTCCTCTAGAAGCCCTTGCGTGGTTTTGAAGCTGCTGTCACAGTGGCTCTGCAGTGTGTGGGTGACACAGAGCGTTTCCTCTCCGTGCAGGTTGGTGATGGTACCACCTCTGTAACTCTGCTTGCTGCTGAGTTCCTGAAACAAGTGAAGCCCTACGTGGAGGAAGGCCTTCACCCTCAAATCATCATCCGTGCCTTCCGCACAGCAACGCAGCTGGTAAGGCAGCGCTGCTTGTAGCCGAGGGAGGGCTCGGTTGCTGTTGCAGAGCTGAGGAGTTTATTGGGCTCCACCAGAGTGTCTGGGGAGAGGCATTCTGTGCCAAAGAGGAAAAATAACACACTTCCAGGCAAAATTCAGTAAGAAATGGGCGTGGGGGGTAACAGTAGCGATCTCATGATGTCTCACTGCAAACATCAGCTGCCTTCTCTGGTGTCAGTGAGCTGTTATTACCAGCTAGTACCTCTTGAGTGCTATTGCGTCCTTTTTTCTTCCAAGGAAGAATAAATAAGTGGGAAAATTCCTTTCCCATTCTTCTGATCGCTGCTATTCCTTGATAAAGAGTACGTCTCGTGAAGCGCATCAGTCCCATTAAGCTGAACTTTCTCTGGAGGTTAACTCCTTCAGTAGCCCTTTGGTTCCCCAGATCTCCACTGAAAACAGCAGAGCAGCTCCGAGCCTCTTCCCAATCCTCTTAAACTTATGTTGGTGTGTTTCTTAGAATAACTGTACTGGAAGGGGTGGAATAGCTTAAATGCTTGAAACTTCAGTGATGCTGAAGTAGGGAGTAAAAGGTAACATAAAATACAAAGAGAAAAGTTGGGAGATCTGATCAGCCTGAATCATTAATCCAACTGTTGGCTTGTGTTTTGACAGGCTGTAAACAAGATCAAAGACATTGCTGTTGCAGTGAAGAAGGAAGATAAAGAGTAAGTTTCCCTTACAGATGACCTGGTTGTGTAGCTGGGCTTCAGTTAGCTGGTGTGAGGGCATTTCTGACTTCTGCTGTGGCTCTGGCTAAGGTCTCGAGGCCGGGCCGAACAGCTGCGGCCCCACACCGGGGTTATTGAGCTTTCGGAGTTTCCTGCTTCTCCGGCGGAGATGCCGTGCTCTCACTTGGGCTGCAGTGAATTATGTAGGCCAGTGTCTTCCAGTGCATGTGGAGGAAGCTAGGTACCAAAATAAGTGGCCTGATTTCTATTTTCCAGTGGTGGTGGTGACTTGCAGCTTTTGCTGCAATCAGTGGCAGTGTTAAATGCTCAGCGCTTCTCTGAAAATCAGATCACTTTTTAGCTGTTGAATACATGAAGTTAGATAGCTAACAGCAGTAAGGAAATTATCCGTTCAAGTGAGGTGAGAATACTAGAGTTCACTTTGTCCCTGCATTTTAAGCTCTTGTCTGCTTGATCTGACCTTACTAATACTGCAGTAAAGCTTCAAGTTGAACTGTGTAACCATCTTAAATAAACAGAAATGACTTGTATCCTTTCTACTGTCCTGTGATGCGAAATACAGTAGTTCTCGTGGTCAATAGTGACTTGGGTGATAGAGCCTGGGAGTTGGATCCATATTTCCCTGGTGTCCCTTGTATCATCCACTCTGTTACGTCATACATTACCTGAGTTAATACTTAGAGAATGTGCCACCTTTAGAGGGTTTCAGAAACTTGTTACTGCTTCTGGATGAAGGAGAGGATGCTGAGTCCTCCTGTTTTGCTCAGGCCTGTGGTGTCTAAAAGCCAATCGACCTGGTCAGTGCTAGTCTGATGCTCGGGTGCTAAAATGGAGAATCGTACGTTGACAGTCTGGGCTTTGATGTGTGTGCCTTGCTTTCCCCGTAGATAGAAGGGATCTGATCTTTGCCTCTATCAGAGTGGATTAATCACGCCATACCCGGTGTTTTGTGAGCTTGTGAAAAGCAACGGCAAGTGAACAAGACCTTGTTTTCTCTTTCTTTCTTGCAGTGAGCAGAGAAGCCTGCTGGAGAAGTGTGCAGCCACAGCCCTGAGCTCTAAGCTGATCTCCCAAAGCAAGGAGTTTTTCTCCAAGATGGTCGTAGATGCTGTCATGATGTTAGACGATTTGTTACAACTCAAAATGATTGGAATAAAGAAGGTGCAAGGAGGTGCTTTGGAAGTAAGTTCTGTCAGAGCCTGTCCTGAAAGGATAGGAGATGGCGATCACAGCTCCTTTGAGGGGTTGGTTAGCAGAAATGCAGCCTGGCTTGATAATGCCTGTTCGGGAATTACCCCAGCGAAACAAAGCAGTTGATGAGAGGAAGAAAGCTTGGCGAGTAGAGCTGGATTTCTTTTCTGTAGGTAGAGAATCTGTTTTTTTTGAGCCAAATACGCTCCTTATCTTGCTGCCCTCTGCAGCGAATGTTGTTACGGATACAAATTCATAGAATCATAGAATAGTTTGGGTTGGGAGGGACCTTTAAAGGTCATCTAGTCCAACCCCCCTGTCGTGGGCAGGGACATCTTCAACTAGATCGGGTTGCTCAGAGCCCCGTCCAACCTGACCTTGAATGTTCCCAGGGATGGGGCATCTACCGCCTCTCTGGGCGACCTCTGCCAGTGTCTCACCACCCTCAATGTAAAAAAATTCTTCCTTATATCTGGTCTGAATCTACCTTCTTATGGTTTAAAACCATTCCCTCTTGTCCTGTCGCTACAGGCTCTGGTAAAAAGTCTCTCTCCGTCTTTCTTGTAAGCCCCCTTTAAGCACTGAAAGGCTGCAATAAGGTCTCCCCGGAGCCTTCTCTTCTCCAGGCTGAACAACCCCAACTCTCTCAGCCTTTCCTCATAGCAGAGGTGTTCCATCCCCCTGATCATTTTGGTGGCCTCCTCTGGACCCGCTCCAACAGGTCCATGTCTGTCCTGTGCTGAGGACCCCCGAGCTGGAGGCAGCACTGCAGGGGGGGTCTCACCAGAGCAGAGCAGAGGGGCAGAATCCCCTCCCTCGACTTGCTGGCCACGCTGCTGGTGATGCAGCCCAGGATACGGTTGGCCGCCTGGGCTGTGGGCGCACA
The DNA here is from genome assembly GCF_000690835.1 of Fulmarus glacialis. Taxonomy (NCBI): domain Eukaryota; kingdom Metazoa; phylum Chordata; class Aves; order Procellariiformes; family Procellariidae; genus Fulmarus; species Fulmarus glacialis. Next base: position 6,133 of record NW_009230163.1, read on the forward strand.
TTCTGTTTATATCTCTGCAAATAATGAGATTTTTTTTTTTGTGGGAAGTTTTTGTTACTTCTGGAACCAAAAGCCATACAGTCCTGGTTGCATGCATAAGTACCGGCTTGGGAAAAATGCAAAGAAAACCTTGTGAAGGAGCTGAGGTAGTGGGCAGGGCAGATGGGCTGTGTGATTTATACCACAGTGCTGGAATACCTGTCGTGTACAGGACTGCACGCGGGCGTGTGGTAGGGAGTTGTTCTCGGGCTGTGGGACAGCTGATGTGTCCATACTCTCTCCTGCCTGTGTATGTTTGGCCTGTCGCTTGGGACCCTTCTGCTGAAAAGTAAAGCCCACCACGGTCTCTGTGAATTATCATTCTGTGGCTGTTACTGTCTGTAAACACTCTGCATGAGCATTTTCATCGAGAAGAGACATTATAATTACACCATTATCTTGCCCAGACAACTAATTTAGTGAATTAGGAATGTTTCAGCATCTGTTTTTGTGGTGTCTGGGCCTGCTGGTATTGTGCGCCTTGCAGAAATTGGTCCCCTGGGGAAGATGTCTCCTGTTCTGAATAAAAGCGGCTCTCCCTACTCCGTATTGTTTGGCCCTTGTATTCTACTGTCAGATTCCTTGGAGACCTGTACGAGGATGGGGCAAATAATTTAGCACACTACTTTTCAGGGTTGGCTTGTGAGAGATCCTGGGTCATCTCACCCTGTCAGCTAGAGCAGAGAAGGTCTGTGCTTGTCCTAGCTTAGGAGGGACAGGGACCCTCTGGGCTTCAGCGGCTGGGCAGAGCCAAGTCTGCAGTGTGTGGTTAGATTCTCATGGGGTAAGAGACTTAGATGCTGATTTCTCTCCCAGCCATGAAGTCAAGAAGTTCACTTCAGGGGGCAGTGTTGGGCAGGGCAGTCCTGCTGCAAAACGATCCTGGAGGTGGTGGAGCTTGGAAAAACAAACCAGGGCAACAAAACCCCCAAGTGTGGGGCTGTGGATGAGAAGTATCTGTCTTCAAAGGGTAGAAATGGGAAAGACATCAGAGAGAGAACAGATTGCTCCATCCCTTGATCTTCAGACTGTGTATAGCATCTTTTGCTGCGGTGTCTTGAGGGGTGGAAAGGAAGTGATAGAAGCTGGTTTTGTGAACAGAGAGAAGAAAATATTTGCTGCTTATTTTCTCTGAAAGTGGGTTAATCAAAGGAGACAGCTGTTGGTGAGTGCTTTGTAAATGAGGACTCTGAAAGCAGGGAGTCTCCTGTGGGAGTTATTAACCCTGTTGAGGAAACCTTGGGAGGCTGAGCCTAACACAAATCCCTGTCTTCAAGGACTCTCAGCTGGTGGCCGGAGTTGCCTTTAAGAAGACATTCTCTTACGCTGGGTTTGAAATGCAACCCAAGAAGTACCAGTCTCCCAAGATCGCATTGCTGAATGTGGAGCTGGAGCTCAAAGCCGAGAAGGACAATGCCGAAGTCAGAGTAAACACAGTGGAGGTAAGAGCCGAAAGGGGAGTCTCCTCCTGTCCCGCTTCCTCATACCCACAAGATGTGGTGGCTGCTTGAGAGCCAGAGGGATAAATGGGATTGCCTTCTGCACACCCTTCCCCCCATGAAAATAGCTGGTGGGTTACGCTGCCTCGTTTGGGAGAAGGGTATGGCAGACTTTGAATTACAGCAGGTTTAGGGCATGCTTCTGCTCAATTGTCAGAAACTCAGTTATGCCGTGGTAAGTCGTCAGCTGTGTGGTGACTTCTTTACGCCTAACAACTGGCCTTCCAGGGAAAGCTTATTAAGCATTGCTTTAAATGCTGGAAAAGCCTTTGCATATTTAAGCAAACAAGGTAGCCATTTGGACAGTAGTTCTCTTGCCCTCTTGTTAAAATACCTTTATGAAACATGGTCATTGTCTGACACCTTCTTGGAGAGTACCGCAACGTTGCATGCATTTGGTTCCTGCATAGTTGTGATATCTAAAGATCTCTGGGTGCTTTGCTTTCGGGGTCTTGGCCCCACTGTGATCTCAGTAAAGGTTTCCTTAAAGTTCCCCCCTCTGCCGTGGTGAACATGGTGGGTCTTTTCTGTTGTAGTCCGCTGCTGTGTGTGGCGTTGCTGTGTGCTGCTGTAAGGTTTCTCAGCTTTCTGTGGCTGTTTCACTGACAGCTAGAACACGGCAGGCTCGTGCTTGTGGCTGGTCAAGCCTGGGCATGCTGGTAAAGCAGGGGGTTTCTCAGGATCTGTGTTTTTCCTCTGTGATAGATACTGTAAGTCTCTACACCCCGACATCCATGCACAGGTCTGTAAACACCTCTCAGACATCAGTATAATCCCTTCTTCCTCCTTGTGCTCTCTCTTGAGCTGTCGCTGCCTCTCTGTCAGTTCATCCAGCCCCTTTATCGACTCGGTTCTGCTGCTGGAAACATTTTAACAGGCATGGCTTTTTGGCATAAAATGGAGTGACCTAAAATCACCTATGAGTCTTGGAAAGCAGTTGTCTGCCGGGGCTGCAGAGAGCAGCATCACTGCTGCCTTTGTTTTAGACGAGCTCTCCCTTTGCAGGCGCTGCGGGATGGCGTTTGCAACCCTTTGTAACGTGAGCGCTTTTCTCTCTCGTCCCTGCTAGGATTACCAGGCCATTGTGGATGCTGAGTGGAACATCTTGTATGACAAGCTAGACAAAATCCACAAGTCGGGAGCCAAAGTCGTCCTCTCCAAACTTCCTATCGGTGATGTGGCTACTCAGTACTTCGCGGATAGAGACATGTTTTGTGCTGGCCGTGTCCCGGAAGAAGATCTCAAGCGAACTATGATGGTGAGCTGCCTTGTTTCAGAATAAAGACTTTTGATTTAGTTTTAGCAGTGCCAAGCTGGTCATTCCCAAACAGGGCAGCAATCGGTGACTGAACACACTGTTCCTTACAAAGATTTAAAATGAAAATCGCATAATTTTATTGCCAATGTGGTTATTATGTAAAGTTGCCATATACTGACAAAGCTGTTCCTTGATGGAACGAACAATCGCACACTAATTGGATCTGCATGGCTTTTTTGTTTCTCTGATGTTGTTAATTGCCTCGGTAGAGGTTTATTTTCCCTAGTTCTTGCCTGTTCCATCGTGAGTGGTTTTTTCCTAAGCTTTCTTTGTGTAGCTGCTGGACTCTAGCGCCTGTGAGTCAGCACTTAGAAGAAGCATAATCTTATTTTGCTGTCGAGGATTATTTCTGATGTTGGTAGCCTGCCTAGATGCATGAGATGGGAGGAAAGTAGAAGGTTTTTTTCCTGAGTCTGGCCTGCAGGGTGGTTTTGCATCAGCTAAAAGGCCAGGCTGTCTCTGAAGGGTGGGAACCTGCTGGGCAACTTTATCTTGTTTGTCAGTGTTGGTAATGCCACGCTTCATCTCCTTTCTGCGCAGGCCTGCGGCGGTTCCATTCAGACTAGTGTCAATGCCCTGTCAGATGATGTTCTGGGCCGATGCGAACTCTTTGAGGAGACTCAGATTGGAGGAGAGAGGTAAATACACCAGCTGTGAACCTGTAGTCCTGTGTAAATGCTCCAATATTAGTTTGAAAAGTTAGGGTCTGAGCATTGGCAGGTTTGAGCGTCTCTCAAGGTGATGGTGTGAAAAGAAGATTGCGTTACTGCTGCTTTTTATGAGGCTAAGGGAGGCAGAAGTAAGCTTTCATCTAAATCTTACCTGTTTTATATGCTTTTAAAAATATGTATTTATTCCCTAATGCCTTTTAGAAAGCATAGTGGTATTCTTTCATTCATAACTTAAAAGCAATGCATTTTGGGGTTGATGATGGCACTTGTCTGATGTCCCACAGTGCGCTATCAGTGCAAATGAAGCTGGGTACTATGTAATGGGGTTCTTCCTGTCGCTAGAGGAGAAATCCTCTTTGGGGCTGTCTGCTAACATCTGCTGTGTTCCTGCCAAGTGAAAATGAGAGCACTGGTTCAGCACAAAGCCCTAGCAACAGGAAGAGAGTGGATTTTCCTGGGTCAGCTTGAATTTCACTTGTATATTGCCTGGCTCTGCGCCTTCTCAGCTCAAGATCTTGATAGGGGCACTGCGTAGGGTGAAACTGCTGCAGTCGTGCATCTGGCTTGTAAAGAACTTCTGTTTCTATACTGTTGTATTGGTGCAAAGCCCGTTGAGCAGCAGCACTGCTTCTCCGTCACCTTAACCCTTCTTGTGTTGTGCCATTGGCAGGTATAACTTCTTCACAGGCTGCCCGAAGGCAAAGACTTGCACGATAATCCTGCGAGGGGGTGCAGAGCAGTTCATGGAAGAGACGGAACGGTCCCTGCACGATGCCATCATGATTGTCAGGAGAGCAATCAAGGTAAGGACCAGTGGAGATGCCTCCCTGCTTGATTGGCGCTGGGGTTGTTGATCGGACCTGGCACAGCTGTAACTCCTTCTAGAAACCTTTTTCACACACCAGTGTTTGGCTTAGGTCTCTGGGGGGAGACCGGGAGCTCTCAGCTGGTAGAATGGAGTGCGCAGAGGGGCAGCATCTGATTGATTAACTCAAGTGCTGTTCCGTGGCCAAAGCAACATTGTGTCTGCAGTGTTGCCAACTGCTTTTCAGGCACTCCTGGTTTTTGCCTTCTCTCTAGTACAGTCATAACTTGCTGGGTTGTGGTGTGTTCTGTAAACACCTCCATCCTAAAGGGAACATAACATTTTGGGTGCATCGGGTAAATTTTCAGTAGATTTGAATAGCAGGGTTGATCTCATGTGCGTGTCAGCACCTGTTAAAGCCACTTGTTCCCTCTCTTGGTGACCAGCCTGAGGGGATAACTGTCCCCTGGCTGTGAAGGTAGGCTGGGAACACCAAGAGAGAAGTCTGAGGCATGTGTGAATGTGAGCTCTGCTTGTGGAGTTGCTGGTCCTGTGTGAGAGATGCTGTCTTAACTGCGGGTGTTTCTGGGTTCTGCATAATAACGTGTTTATGTGGTGTTTTCTGGTTAAAAACAGCTTTGAGGCTGAGCGCCCTGAGGGGATGGGAAGAAGCATGTCAAGATTTTTGGAACTGTTTTGCTTTTAGAAAGAACATCCTGATCTCCCTACTGAAACAAATAGGGAGGGGAAAAAATAGCAGAACTTGGCTGCAAAGTGCTGCTGCAAATATCTTTAATTTTGAATGCTTTACAAAAGTGAGGGAAACTTGCCCAGCACAAGGGAGCTGTGATCCCTCCCCTGGTACAGCGTCCCCAAACCACTTCTTTATCTTGTGCACAGCTGGAAAGAGCTGTCGGTAGCTGCCACTGGAGGTTCTTGGCCTGTTTCTGAAGCTCCCAGCAAAGCTGGCAGGCGCTCCCAGGGATGGCAGCAGCCTGGGCTGTAGTTTCCTCTGGGCCTGGTGTGTCTGCATCACCCTGATGTGCAACACTTGCAGGAAAGGAGGCTTCTTGGAACGAGAGTGAGAGTTTCCCCTCTTCTTTCAGAACGACTCAGTTGTTGCTGGCGGTGGTGCGATAGAGATGGAGCTTTCCAGATACCTCCGGGACTATTCCAGGACCATTCCAGGCAAGCAGCAGCTGCTGATAGGTGCTTACGCTAAAGCCCTCGAGATCATTCCCCGCCAGCTCTGCGACAATGCTGGCTTTGATGCCACCAACATACTGAACAAGCTCCGAGCCAAGCACGCGCAGGTGGGTGCCCACCTTTGAACCGAGGGCTGTTAGGGAGAACCAGCAGTGTGTGTGATTTATTTCTTTCTTCTTTTTTCTTGAGTCTGACAGAACCAGTGTAAGTCAGCTAAGCCCACGTTAGGCTTGTGTCCTCTTTGATTAAATGCAGTGTTTTGTTTTCAGATCAAGTGTGGGCTTGGTGCAGGTTTCTATAAAAAGAAATGATATGTTTCTCCTTTGATCACAGCTGTTGGGTGACTTCTAGAGCTGGGAGTTTTGATTTGCTTTTTAAAAATGCAACATTTGTCAGGAGGGAGGCTTCTATATTGAACATTAAAGTAATCAGAGTACAGAATTTGGCCGAGACGTGTTTTCCAGAGAAGCTGCAGACTGAAGTTCCTGATTGCTTGCGATCGTTTCAGATCTTGTGAAGCGCGTGTGTGCATGCACACGCAGTCCTAATTTGGGCAGTTAGAGGTTGCCCCTTGGCTTCTCTCAGAAGCAGCTGCTGCTTTGTGGGGTCACTCCCACCACGTTTCATCCTGCTGATGATTGTGGAGTTCGGAGGAATGTCCCGAGATGAGCGGCTGTATCTTGCAGCTGTGGGTAGGGGAGTGAGACAACAGGGTAGTGGAAGTCAGTCCTGTAAGGCTTCTACAGCTTCTTTCTGAAATGGAGCACACTTCCTATTTTATGAGGCTTCTGTTTGCCTACAACAAAGGCTTTTTGGTTTTTTTTTTTCCTTTGTGTTTCCCTCAAATATTCTTCCTTCATACAGTAAGGTCCAGTCTCTGCCTCTCCCTGAACGTTTGCATGTCTTTGCTTCCCAGTGCACTGGCCCCGAAGTCCTGACCAGCCCAATAACGAGACCCTCTTCCCTCTTCTCTCCCACCAGGGAGGTATGTGGTACGGCGTGGACGTGAACAACGAGGACATCGCCGATAACTTCGAGGCCTGCGTGTGGGAGCCGGCCATCGTGCGCATCAACGCGCTGACGGCAGCCTCCGAGGCCGCCTGCCTTATCGTCTCCGTGGACGAAACCATCAAGAATCCCCGTTCCACCGTGGACGCTGCACCCAGCGGACGGGGCCGGGGGCGAGGCAGACCCCACAACCACTGAGACCCCGCTCCCCGTCGGCATCGTGACGGGGGCTGGCGCTCTCCTCCAATGCGCAAAGTGAAAAAGAATTGATTTCTAGCTTAATTAACGGGCCATTTACCAGATGGTCATTTTGAGGGCTCACAGGCAACCGCTGGCCTTGTTTAATTAGAGTCAAATCTTGGCCTCGGCAGTGGCCACCTCCTGCGAGATGCCCTGCCCCGACATGTCCTGCACAGCACTGATCCCCTTAGGCTCGCCTCGTCCTTCCGCTTGGAAGCCGCGCTGAGCGGAGCCCTCTTCAACGCTGGCAGGTAGTGCAGCGAGTGTGGGGTTTGTTCGTATTTATACTCTCTTTTTTT
>NW_009230163.1:13300-13996 GCF_000690835.1 Fulmarus glacialis
GAGTGATGGGGGGTTGTGTTGTTTTTTTTTCTTCTTTTTTTTTTTTTTTTTTTTTTTCCTCCTTTCCCCTCCCCTTTCTGCTGTGGGGGTTTTGAACCCAGGCACAAACACAATAAAAAGATGACTGTTTCAGTGGCAAACTGGGGGGTTCTTCTGCTCTCTGCTGCTTGCTTTGTTTCTGCAGGGTGGTAGCTCATGGTTAGAGTTCAGATGTTAACTTTTCAAACCGGTTTTTGCCCCATTTAAAAGCAGGCGCTGTGCTGGGAAGCAGGACCGACTCTTACTGCACCCCAGTTCCTTGTGCTTCCAAGATGGATCGCCTTTGCGCTTGTTATCTCTCTTGGAGCTCTTCCCTGTTGCTCAGTAACGTTTCTACTTGCTTTTGCTTAATGGGCCATTTACATCTCGCCTTTTGCTTCGTGGAACCTGGTTCAGGGCAGCGGCTGTGTCCGACATCTCCAGCCCTGGCGAGGGGCTATGGGGAGGGGATGTGTGGGGCTGGCGGTGCTTCGGGGATGGATCCTGGTGCTTGGGGCATCTCGGGCAGGACAATTGGAAGTGCTAACGGAAGAAATTTGGTATTTATCCGGTATCAGCCTTTTGAGATCTCGTTTAATTAGGCAAGTCGATGGTCCATTACACCACAAAATGTTACTTCTGCCCTGTTGGTAAAGCGCTGCCATGCGACTGCCACTA
>NW_009230163.1:14047-14399 GCF_000690835.1 Fulmarus glacialis
CGGAAGCATGTTTTGGCAGCGTGTGAGCTGTCGTACTGAAAAGCGAGCGCAGTTACAGCTTTCCTGTAAAACCCTCTCGGCATTTCTTAGTGGTGGCATTTAAAGATGAAAGCTCCCATGAGAAAACGCAGCTCTGCAGCCCAGGGCGGGTAAAGCGGGGCTAGTGGGGGCTGACCCTGCGTCCCTCTGCGCAGGCGGCCGGCGGCTTGCCCATCGCAGGGGGCAGATCCTCGGGGCTGCGGGTGTTTCCCCTCCAGCGGCAGGGAGCCGGAGGAAGGTGTTTCCTCCTCCCGTCTCATGGCAGCGCGGTCCCAGCTCCCTGCACCCCAGGCTGCCTCACCCTGACCCGCCT
>NW_009230164.1:0-2169 GCF_000690835.1 Fulmarus glacialis
ATACGGCAGCTTTTATCTTCAAAAGCCTTCGCATAAAGAACAGGTAGAAAATACAAAGCGGGGGGGAAGCTGACGTACACCTATCACTGACGTAACAGCAAATCAGGACACAAATGAGAACTGGGAATTTCTCGGAGAACAAAAGCTTTCAGAATTAGTCCTAAAAATGATTCATAAAACTTAAAAGAATTACAAATCTGAGGCATCTGGTAAAAAATGAACGGTGATCTTAGAACAAACCCAACCTTTTTTATTTCAGGAAAAGCCCACTGAGCTGAACAGCATCTAGTAGCCAAAAAAATTACCTATTGGTTCACATTACTGGACCCCCATGGATTCAGGAACACACAACAGCAGCTTTACTTATTAAGCACATCAAACTGAAAATAACTGGTGGAAAAGAAGAAAGGACAGGAAACACACACAAAAAAAAATAGATTGAGAGAACATTAGCTATTAACCTACTGCAAATGAACCAATTACTCAGCTACTCTGGTATACATCCTTCCTAACACCAGTGGCCAATTTATTTATTTTTAGGAAAACAGTCACTGCCAGTAGTACCACAATTCTTCTTAACAAAAGTATTAAATATGAAGCCCAATTCTCAAAAGCAATGAAACTAGGATAGTTTTACATGATGCTGCCTTTAATTCACTTCTTACTACCCTATAGAGAAATATTCATCCCAATTTTTACCAACACTTTCCGCTGATACACATCTTTTCCTCATGACAAGAGCTGAAAAGAAGAAAGTGTTCAACCAGCTGTAGAGTTACAATCCAAGTTCAAGAGACACACTCCTAATTTGTTAGATGTACTAAACTCTGCAAGGCTCCTTCTCCAAAGATGCAGGATTTCTTCTACTCCTTAATGTTTAGTTTTTGCTCTTTCATGGGAATTTAGACAAAATACCATCAGCTGAAGCCCCAGAACCCCTAGAATGTCAGGTTTTCTGCTAAAATTGGCAGCTACAAACCCAGTCAGGACTGTGGCAGATGCAGAACAAGCCCTTTGAAGTGAACATAGCTTAGATTGATACTGCTATGAAGAAAGGAAACGGCAGAGGAATTTTTTTATTCTTTTTCAAAGCTTTTACAAATATTCACCTACTACTATGTGGATAGAAAGAAAGCCCCTTCTTTTGGTTAATTAGAGACTCTGTACGAGTCTAAGCCAAAGTAAACTTCAAAGGCCTCACTCATCAAATGTCACGGCTTGTGCTCAACAAGAAACTGCCAGTTCTGATCTGGTTGCACAGCTATAGCTCATGCTGAGCTTGGGAGTGGATCCGTATGACGAAGTAATTGCTAAGCAATTGTGTAACAAAAGAACAAACCTCTACTGAAAAGATTTGGCAAAGTCACAGCAGTGGGTTAGATGAAAACTTGAACAGTCTGCCAGCAGTACAATCCCAAGACGTGTTCATGCCTCACGTGACACCATCTTCTTTACCCATTATCTGTGTAATCAGTGGTTTCTCTCTTTTGTTCATTTGCTTTTTAATGCCCTTATGTGCACATATGACACTTGCAACTTTAAAACAAACAAATCAGACTAACACAGACTACTTAAAACTGCGTCAGAGTTGAGGTCTGTACTTCATTTTCTGGTTACGCTCCGTAACACAAATGTTCTGTAGCATTCTACTGCCACCAGCATGTAAAAGGAAAAGGAAGAAGGTATCAAGCTAACATTGAGGGAAGAATAAAATGAAGAGGAAATGATTCATAAAGGAATGAAGCCAAGAGACTATATCAAATATTAAACCAATAAAACCTCTGCAAATTATCTTTTGGGAAAAAAATGTAACTGGAATGCAATACAGAAAAAAGGAAGAAACTTAAGATTCTGCATAGATTTTGTCAGAATAAAAAAAGATTGCATGCTCAGTAACCAATGTAATACATCAAAATTTGTATTACTGGTATATATTTGAGATCTACCAGATACTTCCTGGTAAATACTTCTTGCAAACCCTTAAGGGGCACAAGTTCAATTCTACATGACTTTTTTTCCTCTTCACAAAGGCTTTTAAAACAATACTAGGTATGAACAAGATTATTATGACTAATTTGGAAGGATTATTCATTTTTCATAAGCTTGGTTTAGATCTCTCCCAATGATACCAAAAAGAATAAACCAGGCTGTGCTAGCCCCATCTTTCCC
>NW_009230164.1:2188-20819 GCF_000690835.1 Fulmarus glacialis
CTTGGGGTGTCAACAGCCATCACATTCGCAAGAGGCACAGAATGGTTCAACACTGAGGAGGTTAAGAATATGGACTCACATTCTTTCATTCGAGGGTCATTCTTATATTAATTTGGGACAATCGGGGTAGTATCTATCCAAAGATCACATAATTTGTGAAGTGTTCTGACCTCTTAACACTCTCAGAAATAGATGTGTGTAACATTTATAATATTCTTTAAATAAAATCAGAGTAACTAGTTCTTGCAGAACTGCATTTTTAAAAAGCATTAACATTTTTAACTAATAAATTCACCTCAAGCTATAATTCTTAAATTTGTTGTAGTGAAACAGATCTCTCTCATACCAAGAGGTACTGACCTCAGAATTCTCTTTAAGGAATTTATTAACTCCACATCACTATTTATACAGCTATAGATCTTTTTTTATTCTGACAAAATCTATGCAGAATCTTAAGTCTCTTCCTTTTTTCTGTATTGCATTCCAGTTACATTTTTTCCCAAAAGATAATTTGCAGAGGTTTTATTGGTTTAATATTTGATATAGTCTCTTGGCTTCATTCCTTTATGAATCATTTCCTCTTCGTTTTATTCTTCCCTCAATGTTTTTTCCCGTACTTTTCTACAAAGTCCACACTTTGTTCTCCATTAAAAACACACTGTCTATAAACTCTTCCGAAGTGGTAATAAGAAACTGAGAACTGAAGTACTACCTTGGAAAATTGTATCTGAGTATAGTGCAATGAATAACTTACTGTTTCACACGAGACCACTTAAAAATGGTCATACACGTTACAAACGTGAGGCAGTATTCCATAAGCTGCTGCTGTGTGCTTTCATTCCTAGGCGTACACATTCTCAAAGACTCTCTCAAGCTAAAGGAGAACTATTTAGCTATTAAACCAGCATGTTCCTATCCCTTCCAATTTCACAGATTTAAGTTCACCAGAATTGCCACGATAATGTAATACAGATTTCACTAAATATCAGAACATTTCACAAGGACAATATTCCTCTCTGTGCATGAGTGCCCATTTTTCAACATTGCTTCCATGTGTCCAATTCAGTAGTGTGTCAGGTAACTAAAAAAACCTCATATATTGGCACCAAACTAACTCAAAAATAAAAACTGAAAATCCCAACCAGCCGTTTCCTGTTTCAGAACAGTTGTCCAAAACCTATTTCTCTTTTTAATTGTCCACAAATTAGAAACCGACATAGGTAAGTTTTCATCATGGTTTTTGACTGGCAAAATGTCTGTTATTTGCCAAAAGGTTTTTTATTCTTCAGAGAAAACAAATTTAGTGTCACTAAATACTATTCTAAACTAAGGAGTTGCAAAATTAGCTTAAGATATATATGGTTAGTACTAACGCGCATGACAGATAAAAATACAGTATGAAAATAAAATATGAAATACACTAAACCGTGTAGGATATTTTTAATTATAAGGACCAAAGTTACTGTTATCTTTAGAATAGAATCGACTATTTCAGTTGGAAGGAACCTACAATGATCATCAGTCCAACTGCCTGACCAATTCAGGGCTGACCAAAAATTAAAGCATGTTGTTAAGGGCACTGTACAAGCGCCTCAAACACTGACAGGCTTGGGGCATAAACCACCTCTCTAGGAAGCCTGTTCCAGTGTTTGACCACCCTCTCGGTAAAGAAATGCTTTCTAATGTCCAGTCTAAACCTCCCCGACTACTTAAAATTAATAAAACTGCTATCCACTAACTTGTTCTTTGATTTGAGTAACAGTAAACAACAAGGTAGACAATAACTTACATAAATTTATAGGTTGAAAAATATTTCATCCCTGGTATAGCAGACTATTTCAATCCTTTTTTTTTTCCCCTCCCAGAGGACAGTATCGTGAAACATAAAAGATGCAACAGAAATGGAAGTACAATGCTAAATAAACTCTTCACTACAAGCACATCTTCCTTTACATGTTCCCAATAGGTGGCAACAGAATACCAAAAATACAAAGTAGTTTATAATTGTTTCTTCATCCACAAAGTAATGGAAGCCCCGTTACAACTTCTACCAATGAACTTGCACCAGCAATTTTATTCAAATGAATCGCTGCATCTCAGCAACAGAAATTCCCAGGACAGTTAATGTCAAAAGCCAGAGAATTCACAGAACAGAAACAAAGCATTTATTAAAAAGCTAGTTGTTATGAAACAACTAACCAATGCCTTATACTCAGAGCTTATCTGAGGGAGTAAACTATTACAAGCATGAATTTACAGTAACAAAATGTTTCTGCACATTAAAGAAAAAAATGTTAAGGAAGAAAGAACATTTTAGACTAATTTTTTTGTTGTTGACATTCACACCTTGGTCTTTAGCAGTATTTATTTACAAGACTGAATAAAGGGCTGAGCGTTTTTAAACTAAGTTTTCAGCTGACAAACCCCAACTTTATCAGTAGGAGCAGGTCCATACTAACTCCCTGATTCTTTGTAAGAAATGATAGGAAATCAGAGTTCTTCTTTCCATGACAGTTACATGACTATTTTGTTTCTGTTCCGTGACAGTTACACAACTATACAAATCAAGTCTAAATAATGACTACTTACTTGCTTTCAAAACCAGCTAAGTCATTGTCCAAAGAAATTCTCTCTGTCGTAATTTCCACCTTTCTCACACTGCCAAAGAAGTCTGTTATCAGAACATTTTGCGGGTCTCGCTGAAAGAGATCAGTTCGGTGCCCAGGTGTGGAAACACACAAACTTTTTGGACAGACCTGAAACTGGAAACCGAGATGGACAATCATATCTTGTCCCTCATTCATCAATAGTCTCTACATACACCTTCCAAATAAAATCGCTATAAAAAGAAAGATAAATGCCACACATAACTTGCACTAATTTCAGTACAAGCTCCACAGCTGAAAAAAATGATTGAACAAAAACATTAAAAGGCATGAACATTTCTATTACGCATTTCACAATTATGCCGTTTGAGTTTAGAAATGCTTCTGTGAAAGCCAACCATCAATTACATCTAACTGATTAAACACACAAATGTATTTCTGAATATAGACGCTGCTACAACCTTCCAAAAAGCAGAAGTGGGTATAAATTCTTCGTATTTTCCAAAGGGAGGCAGGCAAGATTAAACAAGCCTTGATAAGTAGCTAATAGTAAAGGCTTCATAAAAAAGTAAAAATTTACATTTTGATTGAAAAGAAGAAATCTCTTATTTCTAGTTTATAGCCTGCAAATTAATGCAGAATTAGGATCTTCAAATATCAAAGGTGTTTTACGTACATTAAGTTCACAGAGACATCCTGTAAAACCTACAAATTAGCTATATACCTTATTATTTATTTTATCTATATATTTTGCCTACATATCAGATCCACTATATCCAGCACACATTGCAACACCTGGAAGACAAAAACAGCACTAACAAACTGTTTTCAATGGACTCAATTCTGTATAAAGGTACATTTGCAGAAAATAAGTAGACATAACAGTGGCAGATTTGTTGTGGCATTCAGAGTATCTGACTAGACAGCATGCCTATTAAATAACAAGATTGTTATGCACCCAGCAGATATTCAAGGCAAAACCAATGCATTTTGGACACAATGCCTTTTTGCACAAGTCCTACCACGCTCACCACAAAAGTCTCTAATATTTCCCATCTGGACAGATTCCTTATTCCAAGGGATCTTGTAATGCATATAATGTAACATAATAAATAATAATTGGCTTGTATTTTTATTAATAACGATACATAGCTTAAAGTGCCATGAAATGCAGCCCAAGGTCTCACTCTCCCTAGCCTCCCTGATGAGCTTGGAAAGCTGAGTTCATGTCTCAATCATTAGAAGGCACTTCACAAACCACCCTACTACACACAGGAGCTAAACACACATCCCTGCCAGACAGAGGCACTAGCTCTACAGTGCTCTGGACAGTTTCATGAGCAAAGGTTGCTGTCCATTCAACTGTCTCATGGGCAACCCACAGACCACCTAATAACAGCGAGTACTTGTATGTTCCAGCAACAAAGAACAATTAACAGAACAGATTAACGTACAGGACTATGAAGGATGCTCTCCACATGGGTGCTCATCTTCTCTAATCTTAATTTCTCCAAGTGATTTTAAAAAACATGTTCATCAGCCACTGGATCTCGAGCTCATATACCTAATTACATCATATGTCACTTCTTAGAAGGTTGCACTCTTAGGACAAAATCACAGGTCCTAATTAGCTCAATGCAGATGCAGCCTCAATTATCCCAGATAATGACTGAAAACCTGTGAGTTTCAGTCCATACTTGCCAGCAGAAATTCTGTGCTCAGCCTGACATAAAATGGATGGGCTTGTGTGGCTCCTTCTCTTAGGACAACAGAGCCCTACATTTAAAAAGTTTCCCAGAGAGGAAACAATGTACCTGGCGTTTCTTCATAGGGGACAGATTCTACCTCCACATTCCTCCCTCCTGCTCCATTACAGTTTTTCTTTAATACCTTGTCTTTTTTGTCTAAGCCTTTAAGCATATGGCATTAGGCTGCTGGTCCAGGGAGACATCAGCTCAACTTCACCTTTACCTCAACTGAAGCATACAAGCACACATATCCACTGAGCTGGTTTTTAATGATTCCCACACTCTCTTGTTCACAGAGTATCACACAGCTGCTGAAGAAGAGATGGGGCAGATCAAATCTTTCTGTTATCCTCCCTGTGAAGTGAAAATGAACTAGACTCATCAGCATCACGCTTCCCATACACAAAGCCACTTGTCAATGCACACAAACTCTCTCAAGTTTGTTTCACCAAAATGCAATCAATTTTCTTCAACTCTGCTCCAACTAAGGGCACAAACATAAAAACTAAGTCTCTGAAGTAAGCTATAAAAGCTAAGAATTTGTTTTAATCCTGCTATTTGATGCATACATCTATGCTGCAGTTATACCATTAAGCCTCTCTTCCAAGCTCTCAAGAGAGTATAAATGTTCCAAAACAACTCCATCAGCACTGAAAGTGGGAAATTGATACTGCAGCCAACTATTTCTAACCTGTCCCACAACAATTTACTACCGTAAGATGTTGAGATGAATCTTGAACAAAAATGTACAATGACACTTGAGAAGACTTCAGTATTAAAAATCTACCTATCCAGCACCAGTGTGAGAAAAAGACTGCAAAGCAGTTACACCACAGCAGACTAACACTAATAACTGAGGTCTTCTGACAAGAAAAGGCAAACGCTGGCTAACCGAAAGACATTTGTTCATGTCGATTTTTCCAGATTTTTTAAAATAAGATACTATTCAAATAAAGCTAAACAATTCCCCAAAATGGGAATTTTGTTATCTTGACTTTTCTTAAGAACATTTTTAGCTATTTTATGACAAATGAGATCTCATTTAGAAATTTATTTGCATCTTATTTTAAAAGTTCAAATGTGTGACATTTCAATTTAGTCTTTACTTTTTTCGAATTGTGATCATACTGCAAGTCAGTCATTTGCACAGCATTATGCTATCCCTTAGCAACACAGATGGAGCAGGTGGGGAGTAGGTGGAGTGGATTATGAAAAAAGATGTCTCATTCTTTGAAAATCCAAATCTTAGGTGAATGTGAAGAGAAGCTGTTTTAAGAGTGGTTGGAAAAAAGTAAAGAGGTGACGGGATAGAAGCGGCGTAACAAATACACAGTACTTCTGAAAGAGCAGATATTTGACATATCAGGCGATCAAACAACTAAACATTAGCTAATAATTTTAAAGCTAGTTAGTGAGCCACTTATGTTGTTATCCTGAGTTTGGAAAGCATTAATTTAAAAAAAAAAATCAGACTTGGATAAGCAGTAGGTCTTTGTTCTTAAACGAGCACAACACTAACAGTGCATTTCAGTGCCAAAGTATCCCCTGTAACTGTTGGCAAATAAATGGGCTTATAACCTTACCATGGACTAACCATATGTCACTTTGGAACTCTTAGATGAAGGCCTGAAAAGCACCGACTTGAAATAAGAGGTTACGTTTGCTGAAATACGTGCTTATGATGACTCAGTACATGATCATCACAAATCGTGATATATTTGGATCCATTCTCTTCCCTTCCCAAAGCAACAATAAGCAGATCAATGTATAATAAGATGACTTACATGATGTAAGGAATTTACCAGTATGGGATACTTCCCACAGCTCTTCCTGAGTATTTGGCATATAAGCAAAAACAAAAATGCAAGGGAGAATGTTTAGATATCTTCTGCAAAGAGCTCAAAAAGTAAACTACTTGGCCAGCTAACAGGCTTTCTGTACTTTTCACAACAACTGGATTAATATCTAACTGGCTAGACTAGTTATACCACTTCCCAGATGGTGTCTTACACATTAGAAACCACAGTTTATTTTCTAGAGGACAACACTTAATCAATAAAGGACTTGCATATTCTTCTTTAACAAGATTTATTTTAAAGTTATCTGCATCCCATGATCAAAAGGTATTAAATTACAGGACAGAATTTCATTCCCATGATAGTAAAACAATCTTGAATCTTAGTCAGTGACTCAATCCTGTATCAACATAAAATCTGTCAACTGTGGGCTGTTTAGAGTGAATTCTACTACACATCTAGCAGCCAGGCTAACACCATCCTTTGTAGACAGAGGGTGGCATAAAACTTTTGAGCAGCTGCTCCTTTTACAGAAATGAATCAAAGACAACGTGTTTTGTAAGTGGTGGCTCTTAGATCACTGACACAGCACGTCAGGATTTACAGCTACAAGGCACCAAAGCATAATGTATTACTACAATAAAACTAGTACTGGAACAGGTATAAAGGGCTAACAGAGTAAATAAAATATGGTTACTTTTTACGTCATCTCACCAGTGTATACATCTAACTGCTATTGTGGCATTTTCATAAATTTTGTCATAGGTTATCTAGTTGGGGTTTTTTGTCCTCCTGCCTCACATCTGAAAGCTACAATTAATATTTACCTAAGATATAATTAACTCCAAACAGTGATAGATTTGGACATATCTTGCTCTGGAATCTAAGCAGATATACAGAGAAGTTAGTCTCTGCAGGCATTTGTGAGTGCACGGTTAGAATTTTAACTTTTTAATCACCTTTGCAAAACAACACCAATGGCTGCCTTTCCACATCTGCAAAGTGTCTGCTATCCATTAAGCTGATTTGAGAAGCTTCCTACTATCATTTTTCATGTGCAAATACTTCATTCTATTGAAAAGAATATTTAATGAATACTTCATTTATTTTTCAACGAATAAAAAAAAAATCTGGCTAATTCTGGTTCATTTTTTCTGTAGCCAGCAAACCACTTTCCCACTGAGGACAATACTTCAAGTGTTACACTACGACTACATTTAATAATGGCAAAAAGACACTCCTCCCAAACTCGCTTCCGAGAGAAACAGCAGGAGAACAAAAAGCATTTGGAGAACCCTACGGACAAAATACATTAGTTTTGAAACTGTTAAAGTCATTAGCATATTCATCAATGTTGAGTATTCTACTTACTAGGTCATTCATATTTGTCTGACTGGCTGGATGAATTTCTTCCAAGAACTCTAGCACATAGAATGTGTATCTGTCCATAAGATGAACGCCAATCCCAAGATCAGGTTGATGCTTAAAAACAACACACAGCAGTTATCGGGCATTTGCAGGAGAGAACTCAGTATTTAGGAAAGGCAAGAGAATGTAATAGCATGTTACACAAGCTAAGCGTAATTTTTTTTGTTCTTAGGCAAATTATGCAAAGAAAATGACTAGCCGTGAAGAAACATCTTGTTGACAAGCTGAATAATATAGTTTATCTTCGTTTTTCTAGACTATATCCTGGTAATCGCCATGTTTGCCAAAAAGCAGGAAACCCCTTCTTCTTAATGGTCCAGTACAGATTTGTGGGCTGCCCTGAGCTTCTTAGGACTTGGAAAACAGGGCTGGAAGAGACAGCTTATCTTACAGCACTGTGTGGATTCAGATAATCTTGACCTGCTGGTTTTGGTCTGGCTAAGATCTCTCTCCTATCACTCCTTCTGTAATTCAGCTAGGATATAATTACAGCAGGTGAAAGGTAGAGGGTAATTTTTTTGTATATCAAGTGTAAGAAGTCCTAGATTGAATATTCCCCAAACATATCTCTCGGTAGACTTCACATAAAATTTCTTCCTATCTTAGGCAATGCATAAATTGGCCAGCAAGCACAGAAATCCATTGTTCTTTGGGACAGCGCACAAAAACAAGCAGGAAAAGTACACTTACAAGTTTTGCCAAAACAAGTTTTTGCCACACTTTGTAACTAAATACCTTACACATTCAGCAATTAGAAGGGAAATTTTTAGTTAAAAGTCAATAGGACCTGTGCTTTTAACTCAGGTATTCTGAAAATTGTCTTCAGGATCACAAAAATCTACTTACTGATAAAGAATCTTCTCCAACTTGGCTGCTAGCCAAGGCCATTATATTAGGTGAATAAAATCGTTCATACATGGATGCTCCTTGACAAGTATCAATAATAAACAGCAATTCATTATACCTGAAAGAAATAAAATTCTCCTTACCCATCCTTCTTTAAATTGAAACAACATAGACATACTTTGCTTTTTAGTTACCAGGACAGCTGCTAGGAACCCAAAGAACAGAAGACTTCACACTGATTGATTGTAAGATGCAAGTTTAGTCAAAGCAGTACATTTGAGCAGCTGTAACCGCAGGAAGCTGAAAACAAAAATTAAATCTCTGCTTTCTGAATGTAAACTTTCATCAAATTTTATGGACAACGGATAGTATCACTGCTGAAGGTAAGCAAGGCCTACCGGTAAGACTTCAGGCATGTTTGTGAAATACAGTATTTAACCTCTAAATAATGCTTTTTTCTTACCTTCTTTTCTGCCACATTTGTTCAAAGGCATCAGCAAGTTCTACATTTGTGATTTCTTCAGAATCTTGAAATTTTAGGAAACCATTTCCACCATGGCCTGACAGAAAAATCAGAAGTTAAGCAAGTATGTAGGTTAAAGGAAGATACTCAGCCTGGTTGACCATCTTTCTAAACAAAGGCAAACACAATTCTCCTTCTCCAAACAGACTTCAGCAAAAGAAAATATTAGTACAGTAAGAACAGTACACATATATAATTTAAACTGGAAACTATACTTGCTAAGTACTGCCTTACAAGTTTTTTCTTAATTAGTATGACATGCTAAAAAAAGAAAAAAAATCCTCTTGTTGATGCTTTTGTTTGTTTGGACTCTTGATGGGTTTTCACACTTTCAAACAGGCCCATCCAACTGAACAACAAACATCAACAAATTGTATACATAAACCTGTAATTACCTGTCATATATATTAGAATATTGCTTCTGTCATCAGAAAGAAGACGTTTCGATCGCGGTGTGCTTGGTGGGATTCTTCCTGTTAATACACGCAAGAAATTTTCGACAGTAACCTATGAACAGAAGCATAAAGTAATTTTCTAAAGAGAAAAATACTGATTAACAACTCTAGGCTGGGTTACATAAATTAAATAATGGAACACTAAAATATGCAGTGTATCTAACCAGATGTAATACTGCATGGTATAAACTGCACAAACAGACATTTTCTGTTTAAGGTTTTACTGCAGGTTCACAGTCATGTGGTACCTTTTACTTTATCCCACTAACATCAGCCTGTTGCTTTATTATATCCAATAAGTCTACTGCCATAATAATTTCTAAATACATTTTCTTTGATCTGAAAACCTGTCAGGTTTATTCTGCCAAAGCTGCAGAATTTTTATACTCACAAAATGCTCCAACATTAGTATGTGTTACCATGGAAAAATAAAAGTTTAAATTCCCTCTGCAACTCAGGAAAGGAAAAACAAGACCAATTTTGGTTACATAAGTCTTGGAGTGATCAGGCAAGACCCATCTGGACAGTGACTGTAAAAACATCCTACAAAACACACTTCCTCTTCATGCAGACATACACAGCTCAAACGCTAGCCACAAATCCATACTCAGGAAAAAACATAATAAAAATAACAGATCTCTGTTTCAGTATTGTATCTTCACTTCTTTATACAGAGCTTCAGAGAAATAAAACATCTACTATATACTTAAATATGCTCCTATAAACCTTTAGTAATGATTACATAGCACTATTAAACCATGCAATTGATGTCCAATTTAAGATCAACTGATAAAGACACTGTCTGTTTGAAGGAATATTACACAAAAATGAAAAGGTGACAGAATGCAGATTTCTATATAGTAATTACTTTACAGTAATGATTAGGTTATGGCTTTTGTTTTATTTTGATAAAAGCATATGCTTCGGATTAGAAATTTCAGTAAGTCTCCCTAATAAACACTTCACTTGCACGCCAGAACTTTCACAGTGGTGTTAAGTGTTTGCAGGACCAGCCATTTCCAAAGAAGAGAAATTTCAGTAATATGTGTGTATTCCTAACACATACAAGGAGTTCCATATATTCTTTTAACTGTGGAGATTCCATTATTTAAAATAGCCAATACACAACATGTTTCTAGTGTAATAAATTTCAAATACAGAACCGAGTATCAAAGGGGAGAGGGGTGTGGGTTTTAAACCTATCAGTTGATAATAAAAGCCCAGCCCAAAACCAGTCATGTGAATAGAAAGACTTCCTCAGGCTTCACAGATGATGTATAAATCTTTAAACCAACACTAAAAACAACGACCCAATGATTTAATTAAAGTGCAGTCACCTCATAGCTTCTGTAATCCACTTCCACATCATCTCCATAGACATTTAGCTCCATGTTTTTATGACTAAACACAGTAGCTGGTTTGGGATTTCTGGGATTACATGCCATATCATCTGCTAGCATCAGGACAATGTGACTATGGAAAATAAGACAAAAACATTTCAGCCATTCTACTTTCACATAACAGTCAAACAAAAATTATAACAACACTGTCCCATGATTACAACAATAGCTTATAACATTAAGAAGATTCCTGGAATTGTAAGTGAAACTTTGCTTAGTTATACCCTATTTCCTTAGGTACATCCTCGCTATTATAAAGATACCACACATGGAAAGGCAGCTAGCTGTTATTTATCTACAGGATTAAGTTAGGCCAAAGATGAGCACAAGAGTAGCTGACATTAGCAACTTTATGACATAGACTTGCTTGGATCTAGGCTGGCAGAACTCTTTATAAAAAATCTGGAGATTTTTATGGGGCACTAAATCATTTCGTGCAGCTCCACGGAAGAAATACCAGCCTGTTTGCACCCTCTCAGATGAATTAAAAACATTGTGACAATTTTTAATTAAGACTGAGGAGCTTCTGAACATTTCTCAAACCACTACACTACATCTGCTACACTACTGTATGATTATCTGCATTAATGGAATTTTTCTGAAGAACACAAGTGGGCTGACACCAGACATTTTGCCTTCTTCATAGTACCAAGAAAAAAAACAACACAGCATTTCACAGTACCAAGAAAAAAAGGAACAGCACATTATAAAGCTGTTCCAAATTGCATGCAGCCACAGATCTATATTTCACCCGGTAGGGTCAGGTTTGGGTCAAAATATGAAATAACAAGTAGTCACTGGAGACTGTCAGCACTAGGAAGAATGTGCCAGAGATGTCTGGAAAAAGGTGAAGTCAGTTCTTTCCTTGGATAACCCTGTCTTGGATATAGTTTCTCCTGGACTGTGATCTTTGTTCTCCCAAACAATGCTTTCAAAAGGAAAGCTCTGTTTCCTGCAAATAATGCTGCTAATTCAGACTTTCAGAGACACAGTTATAAATTAAACTGTGTCCTGCTATTTAAACACCATTGCTGTGCTTGTCATCACTCACCTATATGTCTGCATGAGCATTTTAAGAGTAAAGTTATTCTTTATTAAGTGCTGATACACTCCACACTGGGGGGGGGGGGGGAAGAAAAAAAGAAAAAAAGAAAAAAAAAAAAAAAAGAAAAAAGAGAAAGAGAGAGAAATGCTGTCCAAAATAACATCAGCGTAAATCCTCAAAAATAATCAAAGTAAATTATTTCACTGGGAGTAAAATGCTGGCATAAATATGAAGCTGCAAGGACAGAAGCCAGAGGAGGACAACTACAGAAGAGAACTAAAGACTTTTTTTCTCCATACGTGCACAGCAGTACAAAACTATTTTTATAAGAGAGTATCATTAAAAGGGAATTAGGTGGAAGCAAGTGTTGAATATATGCCTTGCAGATGTACTGAGATAGTCAGGTGTACACCCATTTTTTGTATTACACTCAGAAGGGAATATTCCAGGCTAAGCCATCACTAGGCCTACAGTTTAGCACTGTATTTTTGCTAGCAATGTGTCCATTAAAAAAAAAGAATTAATAATCACACATCACTCAGTAAAAGGTTCTGCACAGTAGTAGTACAGACAGGGGAACACAAACATGCAAAGTTTGTATACTGTATGGCATTCTTAAAAGCGTATGAAATAACCCACAGTTAAACACAACCACTGTGTACACGTGGTTCATACATGCAGCAAAACAATCTAGGTGTTAACTTGCAGCTTAGCTGTTAAACCAAAGTAATTTAACCATATATTATATTAATACTATTTTCATGATGTAAAACTTATACTGCATAACGATTCCAGGAATCAAAAAGAATTTCTGGATACATTCTGGCTTTGTTTTATTTTAGCAAAACTTTTCTTTTATGAATTGGTGCATTGTGCCCACATGTCAATAAACCAGAGCAACTTATAGTTGCTCCACAAATCATTTTCCTAATGAGTTCTGTTGTTGGATGACAAATCTATTTAAACCACCAACTAGACACAGCTACATTCAAAATGAGGCTATGCACAAACCCTTCTTAAAAAAAAAAACACCCAAGAATCATGATAAATGTTTATTTTTAAGATGTGATTTGTTTTTTTAGTCTTACCAATATTTTGAATGAAGTTTTGCAGCAAAGAAAGAAAAACAGGTAGAGGAAGAAGTTTATCTAAGGGAGAAACCCACTCAAATCCATGTAAAAATTGCTGCAAATGGGAAAAAACAGGCGCATTCTCTCTCTCTCGGTATTCTCCAATGTATTATTCTTGACCTTACTCTAAAGCATTGCTGGCTTTTTGAGATTAATTTCCAGATCCTTGGGTATGGATAAGAAACGGATCAGGCAACTGAACATGAGAAATCTCCAGCCATGCTGTAGTTTTTGCAGTATTTCTAAAACTGTCACCTATTTTGACCTTAATGGTGAAGATGGATGGATGCAGAGAAGATTAAAGTTCTCAGGTAAGGGTAGCACTAGTGAAAAGAATTTCTAAGGTAGTGCCTAGGGCGCCTATGCTTCAAAGACTATACAGGAAAGAAGACAGATGCTCCTGAATGAGATGTACAAAAAAATAAAGCCATATTTCTGTGGCTTTCAGCCTGTAGTGCTTAGGCAGTACGTTCCCTTGGATTTATAGCCCCCAAATGCTTCCAAAAATTAGGTTTCAACACACCCTCTTTCAAAAACCGAGAAGTCACTCTTTTCTTTTTAAAAGTAAACATAGGAAACAGGATGATACTGCCACTGCATTCACAGTTGAGTGGAAGCTAACTGGGGACTCCAGATACTACAGTTTTGGACTTGGGACAAAAAAATGCCATACAAATTTAATCCAGCATAATATGCATTTTCCAATGATGGAGCAGGCCATACCTCTTTAGGCAGACGTGCTGGAGAAACTACCAGTCCTCTAAACTAAAATTAAAAACCAGAACCACCAGGATTTCCATAGGAGCCTATGGATACATATAGCCTATTATTCAATGGATGCTGGTGCCTAAAATTCGCTTCCAGAGTTCTGGTACAGATAAATTGCATTCCGAAACAGCTGGATGGAACTGTGCCAATACCCCTAGAACTTCCAGTAGGAACACAACTAAAAGACACTTCAGAACAGTTTGTTCACCTTCCTAATCCTGTTGTCAAAGAAGGGATATTATTTTAACCATTGTGCTATCGCCAGAGAAGCACAATTTGACGGACAAAGCTTCTGGTTTTTCTAAAAACATGCAAAACTTTTCAAGCCTACTTTCAATACGTAGGAGCTGCTTTGTTCAGGGCCTTTAGTTTAGAGACTCTCAGTGTAGTTGCAGATGTGGAAGTCTTACATTTTAGTACAGTTAGGGTTGCTAACATCTCCTCTCTGAAAGGAAATTAAAGTACAGCAAAAGCCGTATCTCAGAGTAGTATTGTCATTGCTGAATGCATTTATCAATTTTCACATTATGCTTTCACCAATTTACTAAGTGGTACATTTTAGTGCCCAGATAGCTCCTCATGTTTTTAATCTAATTAGCCTATTCCTACTGGAAGTTTTATTATATAACTTGTTGCTTTTCCTTTTGAACAATATTGCCACACTTTTCAATACGCTGATGTGATCACATCTTGCCTTTTTACTTTCATCCAGTTAAACTGGGAAGAGAAATATATTTTTATACTGCTTCAGACAACAAGAGAACTTTTAACAGCACATTTGCAAGGAATTGTATTCACCAAGATTCCCTCACCTATCAGGAATTCCCAGTCTCTTGACACTTCTGTATACTGAAAGAGTATTTGCCACATGACGATAATTAAACCAGAATCGAGACGTACACACCTTGAATTTTTAAGAAAAAAAAAAGCATATTAAATAGTGTAAAAGATACAAATTGACCTGGCACATTGCATCAGAAGACCGTGATTACAGGAGTATCAACAAACTAGTAGCAAATCAGAAAGAACACAGCAACACCAAGAAACTCGTGCTATAAGCTATATAAACCTTTGTTGTACCAAAGCAACAAATACTGAAAATAGAAGTTAAAAAACCATTTTCTTAACATACTGACTCATGAAAAAATTGTCATAAAGCCCAACTAAGTATAGAAAGTGACACTTCAGGGAATAATTCAGCAATAGTAAGTGGATAAGCTAAATTTTTTCATTTGCTTTCTCCATATCAAATGGAAGAAAAATCAAAGAAAGAGTTCTCATCTCAATAGCAAACCCATTTTGGGAGCATTCTTGCACAAAGACGTAAGTGAATTCATGCAGAAGCCACACACAAGGGAAAATGCACTTTCGCATTTAAGGAGTCAAATATAATAAAGTAAGAGCTAAGTGAGCTCTAACCAAAATCTGAATAAATTCTCAAAAATCTCAAAGGAGTTCAGGTCCTACTGTTCTAAGAGGTGAAGGGTTGGGGATCAGCCATTCCTGTACTTGACCTATTCCCTAGGTCAGATATTATTTAATCTGTCCTCAAAAACCTCAAACCAATGAGATTTCAAAAACCTTCAGAGGCAATCTGCTGTAGTTCCTTACTAGCCTTATCATTGTCGTCGTGTTTAACTTCAGTTCACTACTTTTGGTTTGTTCCACACCAAGGACAGCAATTCTCCTTTGGAGACAAATTTCCTTCCCTTTTACAAGTCTTTCAAACAGACAAAGGAAGCAGCATTTTAGAAGAGGTGACTTTAAAACCATAAGAATAGAGAAGCAGAAACAAGCATGTAATTTTTCAGCTTTAAATGTACAGCTCTAGTTTAAATAGAAACATCTTCAAGTTACACTATGTAACATCTTTTTCTCTAGCCTTTTCATAAAAAGAAATGAGTAGTAGCTTAAATAATAATAAAAATTCAGCCTGAAAGGATGCCCTTGTGTCTCGATCATCCCGTCAGTTAGGAATTTCAAAAAAGCCTACGGGAATCAGTCCATGAGAACATTTGCCTTTCAGCAAGATTGCAAGCTCTGAAAACTGTGGCCAATCTAGCTGTGGCATTTCAAGACATGATCATCTCCCCCTTTCCTCCATTACCTCCCTTACAACACAGCGGAAAATGTGTCTGTGCGTTAAATATAGCTATTCACACTGCAGCATATTAATTCAAATGACTGATGAGGTGGGATTGCAGTGTGATCCCAGGCTTGAAGTGCCTGACAGCAGTAAAACCCTCCCTATTTTACTGCTTAAAAAATTAGTAGCAATTGTTATAAAGCTTAATCATGAACTACTGAAAAAATATAACCAGCAGAGAATCTGTTGAGGATAGGAAGTATAGCTCCTTGGACTAATTTTCCACTTTCTTTGTGTCTTTTATGGGTACTAATAAAAGCACCTATTTGTTAATAGTAGTGAAGTAGTACTTGATGTTTTAATAGTTTCAAGTTTGTACATCGTAGAATATAGAAATTATTCCTTCTAATTCAATTAATTACTGTTAACTGCCCTTTTATATTGCTCAATTTTAGTATCTGGAAAACAAACAGCTGCCACTGAGTAATTACAATAGTGTTCTGAAACAACTTAGTCATTAAGACCTGAATTGTGATTAAGAACCAATTGTGTAGCATGATTCAAAGCTAATAAAAGATTCATGGCAAAGAAAAAAAAATAACTAGGATAAGAACAGTTGATCTAAACATTATGTTGCCTGAATTTATTTTATTCTAAGCCTGTTATCACAAGTTAACAGATTGAGTAAGAACAAAAATCAGAATAAATTGTACCTTTCCGGTCAGAGAGATATACTTCTCTGATATCAGGATTACACTTTTGTTCAACATGCAGTATGGTAATTTAACTGTTTTAATGCTGTCAGAACTTTTGTTTTATTAATCCTGCCATGTAGCTAGATGTTTTGAGTGCTTGAAATGCAGCCATACTGAAAAGAAAATTTTATTATGGTGTAATAAATTTGCAGGCACAATTTCAAATGTATTTCCAAGTCTTTATCTTTCCATTTCTTTCAACTGAACAGATTTCTTCTGTGACTGTTGCAATTACAGCTTCTGATGAAAAATTGTCAACTTTATTGGAAGAAAACAACCTGGATCACACTTACCAAAACTGCCCAGTTATTTGTGTGTCCACTTCTAAAGAACTGTTCTGCTTGATCCTGAAAGACGGAGAAAACACTACGATGTTTTTCAGCCATAAGAAAGAAATGACCGCTCATATTTTTGTTTTTTCCACAAAACAGTGTTCAATACATATGTTTACCACACCTTAACACTGAATAAACCTTACAAAAGCTTCAAAAGAGGTAGTTTTTCTCATTCCGTTTTGCACATTTCATGCAAGCTAATTGCTCCAAATCTTTCCCTGAAACTTACTAATTAACAAAGGAAAAAGAACTATTAGTCACTTTCAGCTTATTTAAAACAAAAGGCCACACATCTCTATTCCAAAGGACACTCCAAGAACAAAACAAAATTATTTATTGACCTACAGTTTCTTCCTTAATGAGAAAAAAGGCTTGAATTAATTTCTATTTTCATTGTTCCTCGCATCTTTTCAAGAGCAGGTAAGTGAATCTGCAATTTTAACCCATTTTAAATCCAACGTGGTTACATTTATCTTCCAAAACCAGGAACTATGACAACAACCACCTTCTTTATAATCTGTGTTATCCACAGTTCCCACCAGAAGTAAGATAAAGGAATCAGATACCAGGATTCGTCAATTCTTTTCATTGACTGCCCCTATGCCCAAGGTGACTGAAATTTGGGGGTGAAAATTGTGATACAGGAGCTTACTTTTCTGAAATTACTTAAATGCTTTTATATCTCAAGGGAAGTAAATGACGCTTTGCAGAAGAGAGGGCCCTTTTTCTTTAACAGATAGCGTAAATCAGTACACAGAAAGGGAGTAAGGCTTCCCAGACGTAAGGGAACAAGTCTGTCACAGGACAAGAATCCAGACTTGCTGATTCCTAATCAGACTCTGTCAACCCTCTGAGGGGTACTGGGCTGATGCCTGTGGTCTCACACAAAACACACAGTAACAGAAAAAGTGTTTGTTAAAATGTATGTAAAGCAGACTGTACTTCAAGTAACAAACAATTTGCAGCGTAATTAGTAATCCAAAGACTCTAAAAATATTTCTATTGGCTATTTTTGCCCTATTTGTAATTAATTTCAAGTATAACAATTTATTAATAAAGCAGAATTCAAATGCAAACAACGCTCCAGATGTAGTGTGGGCACTGTGCAAAAAGCATAATTACCAAAATACGAAATTACTCCCACTTGAAAAGATTTATTATCTCCTGTGTGTAAAAAGCCTCACACCTGCGAGAAGGGCACACGGCAATCAAGCCCAGCTGAGCCCGGGCAGTTCAAGTATAACAATTTATTAATAAAGCAGAATTCAAATGCAAACAACGCTCCAGATGTAGTGTGGGCACTGTGCAAAAAGCATAATTACCAAAATACGAAATTACTCCCACTTGAAAAGATTTATTATCTCCTGTGTGTAAAAAGCCTCACACCTGCGAGAAGGGCACACGGCAATCAAGCCCAGCTGAGCCCGGGCAGTTCGACCAACCCTGGTTTTTAACCGAAGAAACACATAACTTAGCCAGCAAACGTCCGGAAAAGGAACATAAAACACTGACTACTGAAAGTTACATTGCGTAGCCAAAGAGAAACCGCGTTTCAGAAACCTGCAAACAAATAAAAAAAGTTTTTTTTTGTTTTAACTTTAAACAGTTTAAACAAGTTACATGTGCCTGACGAGCCCCGCTGTTTCTGGGACGTGCTGCCTTACAGCCTACAAAACACTGAACCCCCGCAGCCGGTGGGCCGCCGCCAGC
>NW_009230165.1:0-3554 GCF_000690835.1 Fulmarus glacialis
GAACAGGACCGGCCCCAAAACTGAGCGCTTCTTTCTGTCAGAAAAGACATATTCAGCATATTCGTGTGTGTGCATGTGTATGCTTCCTCAGTTAATCATCATCTGTGCCTGAAGCTTGCATCAGTCTTTCTCTAATTAAAAAAAGTCAGAAAACTTGGTAATATTTAACACCTGTATAGGCTTATCTTCAAAGCATCAAGCTTAGTTAGTGAGCATCAAGTTAAGTTAATTTCCTTTGTACTTTACAATTGAGATCTTTTTCTTCTTTTTCTTTACAATCCTTTAAGAAAGAGATGTCTAACACAATTTCCTCAGTACTGGATTTTAGTGTATCTCTTATCAATATCTTATTGTTGGTCATGATATATATATTCAAATAAGACTTAACCTTTTAATTCAGCTGGTTTTGGAGACGTGCTGCTTTGTTCCCTTTTTATCTTTGCTGAAATAATTTTAAAATAGTGCTTTTCTTTCCAAAAGATGCAGCTGTAAGGTCCATCTGTTCATCAGAAAATTTGTGCTTCATCTTTTTTTAGACAAACTTCACAGCCTGAAAGAAGTATGGTACAGTGTTTGGGATAGGGAAGGGTTGTTCGCTCTTCCTCATAGCTTTTGTGACCTAAAGAGTCATGAAAAATGGGCATGTAAGGTGTAGTTGAGCTAGGTTTGATAAAGGTAGGGACTGCTCGAGCTTCTATTTACAGTTATGCTAAAATAGCTCAATCTTGGCTTGCCAGGAGACTTGGAGAAAATGAAGTAAAAAAATTAGTAAACATTTCTAAGCATTTATGTTACTTCTTTTCAACATGTGAAAATTCAGTGAGTAGAATTTGAATATCCAGAGGAGCATTCATTCTTATCAATTAGACTTTTCCTCCCTCCTTTACTAATTCAATGCCATATATGTTTTTCATTTCTCTGATTCTGCAGTCAGTTAAGCATGCATGCTGCAAACAACAGCTTCCTTCATTAAGCAGTCTTACTGTCTTTCTAGAGGAGATGCACTGTATTTACTGAATGAGGAAGGGGTCCCGGTTAGAAAATGTCCTTACATGACGTTACAGTGGACTGCCGTCCAGAAATACTTGAGTTACGGTGGCTATCAATAGGGCTATAGCTGCATTGGCCCAACACTCCCTGCTTGGCAATTATTTGTCAAATAGCCTGGATAAAACCTCACACTGATGTAGTTGCAAAGTCTGTGGATGCTCGAGAGCCCAAGCATCATTGTAACCTGCAATAAACAAAGTAGGCATACCTTGTGTGGGATTATGTAACTAATTTGTA
This sequence comes from Fulmarus glacialis, assembly GCF_000690835.1. NCBI lineage: Eukaryota > Metazoa > Chordata > Aves > Procellariiformes > Procellariidae > Fulmarus > Fulmarus glacialis. The sequence continues at coordinate 1,288 of NW_009230165.1, forward strand.
GCCTAGCGTGGAGGAGCAGAGGGGCTAAACTGCAATTGTACATCACTTTTATAGCACTTGTCTGGACGTATTTCTAAATGTGATCTCTGCTCAGTGAATACAGTTGCTGGCTGTGAAAACACAAACACGTTGTATGTGCTCACTGCATAATGCTTTCCCAGAGACTTTTATCTTAAAACCTGGTTTCTGAAACTTACTCTAAAAGTAGTAACAGAGGGCTTTGTCAGTGTTTCGTATATTCTTGGTCAATAGTGAATGAACTTGTTTGTACTAGCTCAAAATGTTAACTTGTTCATAGGTACTCCCTTTCTTGGACCAAAATTTGTAACTGGGTAGAGAAGTGGCCAATACAAAATAACTTCTTTTTTTCCCTTACATTAAAGCATAAATCCATTTTTTTAAAAACATGAATACAAATGGAAAAAATTTACACAGCTGTCATCGGTTAAGGGCTGTATGAGTTACAAATGAATCTTTTGTCTATGCATATTGGGTGTCTTGTGAAACTTTTCTTTTGGATATATTCGTCTTGAAAAGGTTTTAAATCACACAAGAAATTGTTTCCAAAGTTTATGTATGTGATAAGATTTTAATCTAACTTTCTAGACTTTGTGTGAAGCACCAGCCTCACCAATAGTCCTTGAGGTATTTATTATACCTTCCTATCCAGATGAGTAGGTCATGTGGAAATAAATATGCATATGTTTATTTAAATATATTGTACATAATTTTATTTTCATTCCTGTTAGTTTGTAGGCTTGGAGACTAATAAAATGAAATTGAGCTAAAAAAAATCTGTGCAAGGTATTCATTCTGGAAAGCTTTAATTTTCCCCCGTGAGTGACACATTTGTCTTCTGTCTGCAAATCTGGAAAATTTATTTAAATGTATGCTTCCTTTTTCCTTTACATAGCATTAATGTAGACAAGAATTAGGCACTGAAAGAAAGAGTAAAATCAAATTTGATAGAAGAGTCACAGTTGAGAGCTTAGTGAAAACCTGTCTTTTTCTTACAAATACAAGAAGAGAAGAGTTATCATAGTATCTTTTACTTCTATTTGATCTGAATTTACTATTGTAAGGTACAGTATGTAGATTAAACCTTTGAAGCATCCTTTGGTTGTCTGAAGAGCTATATGTGAATTAGGAGTAGTTAATTCTGGTTAGTAAATTTTGCATTAGTAAGTGGGATTTCTGTATTCTTATGCCTCAGGATGCACGCTGTTCGCCACAGAGATCAATTAACATGTCTTCCCCCCGCTCCCGTTCCCTTTTTGATACGGGGTTCACATGACAAACTAGTTTCTCTGAGTATGGGATCATATGCATAGTAGGATTAAATTGTTCAATGACACGTACACAGCAGACCAGTATGCTCCTGCTGAGTCTTGCCTGAGGCTTTAAACTTTCGATGGTTATGAAGATGTTCTTTGAAAATTGACTGTGGAAATTAATTCTACATGTGTGTATGTTCCCTGTCACCAAAGCCAGGGGCCGGAGTGGAGGGTAGTCCGTTGTAATTTCATTTTCTCTTAGGAGTCCCAGCTCAGACTCAGTTCTGTTGTCGCTTTTTCCTAAGGATCCCTTTATTTCAACACCTTGCCTCAACTTGAGAGCCTGTTTCTGCTGCTCAGTTCCTCCTGTTCTGTCTGGAGGCTGCTGTCAATAGGTGGTTTTGTTAACCTTTGTAGTCAACCATGCCTATCTCATGCTGTCCTCACAAAAGCAAATCTTTTTGTGTTGTGATGAGAATTTAAAATTTTACCCAGATGGGTCTTTGAATATAGAAAAAGGCTTGTCTTCAGAGGTAGAAGGAGGTGCATGGTAGAGCTCTCAAAGTTAGTATGTTCTTACTAGTTTCCTCTAAGAGGTGGGACAAGAGAGGCAAGAGAGACCCAATTAATTTTCCACTGAAGGAAAGCACACATTTGCTTTTCATTGGACACCAAAGTATTCAAAAATAAGGAGCACTCCTGACAACCTGGTTTATGCAGTTTGTTCACTGTAGTCCTTAGTTCTTGTATCCTGACTTAAATGTAAGTTCTACGGGTCTTACCCTGCCCCCCCAGTGAGTAACCTCTATCAACATTTCAAGGGCAGATTTGCCAGAGAAGAGATGCGAGACTCAAAAGGCAATTTTTGATAGGGTATTTAGATTTGGTAGTCTCTACACTACAGAGTTCCATCTGTTTCTTGCTTCATAGGACCTGATATTTTAAGTAAAACTTTCCTGCGTGAGTACTTACATCTTCAGCTTTCATTCCTGC
>NW_009230165.1:3585-68268 GCF_000690835.1 Fulmarus glacialis
AAAGATAAGATACTTTTCTAAAACAGCTAAGGTGGCTTTGCCCCAGGAAAGAAAAAAGTAAAATTGTTTTAAAGACTGCTACTTGAAATTCCGTGTGAAATTGTCTTAAAGACTGCTACTTGAAATTCCGTGTGTATCTACATTATTCTGAAAGATCATTATAATTAAGCCTGGAAACAACATATCTCCTGCTGTTTGTATTTTAATAAGATTTTTTTCCCTAGAAATGAGTAAACAAAAGCCTGTTGAATAGATACATAAAAAGAGAGTCTATAATGCATTTACCAAAGGGTCTTCCTCTCTTCTCCCCCCGCCCCGCCCTTAAGTTGTCTTTGGATAAATCAAATTGCTTGAAAGTACACATGAAAATCTAAGGTGTATGTAGGTCAATATGTTGCTTAGACTTTCAAAGCTATTTCCACATGTGAGCAAATATTAGCATTTCACATTAAACAGGAACTATGTTTGAAGCTGGCCCGTGACTTGCATAATAAATGTGAAACACTGAAATGAAAGTGCTTAGTCTAGTCTGTCACAGAAAGTACTCATGTATTGTTGTCTATTCTTTTTAAATAAACCAGCTGACATAATTCCTGTTGGAAGATGCTCTTGATGACTTTTTGAAAAATAACATTTGGTCATGTTCTGAATTTTTTTGTCTGGTGAATGTAAAGCAGTGAAACATTGTGAAGCATATAAACAAGTGAAGTATATACATGTTGCTCTAGTTTCTAGTTACCGTGTACAAGGTAATAGGTGCAAAGACTTTGTTAAAGCTTCTTAAAGCTTTCTCTTGTGCTAAAAATTTTGTGCTTAACCTTGTAGCTGGTTAAAATAAAGGGGTACTTAACAGTATTATTTTTTATTCAACTACTTAGAAAGATTTTCCCTTTAAGATGGGGAACTAGCTACACTGAGGCAATATAGAGACCCACACTGTTCAAACATAAACAATCCAGGGTGAGTAAAGGTGCCTTATCCCAACTTACATATGCCTGCCTTTTTGTTTTTCTTTCTAATATTGAGGCAACACTATTTCTAGCTAGGAAGACTTTTGCCATGATGGCAGTGCCATGAGAGAAGGCAACCATCAGATGCACAGCAATAGGAAACTATTTCTGAAAACAGCTGGTTTTGGTTTTGAACACCTGGGATGCAAGTCTGCCTTTGTGAATTTTTTGAACTCTGCATGTTGATAAAGGCGTTGGCTGCTTTCCAAGAATGCCAAGCATTTTTGATGCTAGAATTTGTGAAACCTTTATTAAATAAAATATTCATTGGAAAATACCCTGTCTAGCTGCACAAAGCTTGAAAGTAATTCTTGTGAAGCTTAACGTTGCTCTTAACAGTTTCTCCTTGATGATAAAGTTTTTATGTAGGGATTTTATTTTTTAATTTGATCGTTCTAAGATAGGCAGAATTCTGAAAGGGTTACATAAGAAACAGCTTATTAACATGCAGATATATAGGGAATGTCTTTATTATGCACGCCTCTGTCAGCATGAAGTGATGGAATTGCAACTGATAGTTGAGATGCATGCTTTGACCTGAAAGAAGCTTTATATTTTTACTCAGATTATTTATAAGAACAAAAGCACTAACCTGAAGGCCCTTAAAAACAATTTACGTAACTGTTGAAAATGTAAAGAAAGCTTGTTATTATAACACTTGGCAGTATTTATGCAGCACCTAGTACACTACATAAATTGGCTAGAAACATCTGTCTACTTCTGCAAATACTATAGCTTGCATGACTGCATTGAGTCATGAGTCTATAACTGGGAATTGAGAAAACGTGAAACATGGCAGTTGCATCTGCAGTTGAACTAGTCAAGATATAGGACGTTCCTAGTCTGAGGACGATGTGGACTACTTACAGGTTGATTTGGTGACTTTACGTAATGTGTGATTGCTAACAGCACTTTGTCTATTATAAAGTAGAAATAATATTGCTTCAAAATCTGAAAGCATAAAGTAAGTGTCACTTTCCCTCCTACTCATGGTTTCACAGGAGGTTTACTTTTTGAAAGCAAGAAGTGTGGTTAAAACATTTTTAAAAAATGCAGTCTTTTGACATGCACTGCTGTAGTTAAAATGTGGCACACAAGGTGACTTGATTGTTGAAAAGTCAGTTCCACTTGGCAGAAAGAATGGGCAGAAATTTTTTTCTTGCGATGGAATTTTCTAGGAAGAATTGAAATTAGAAAGTAGGTGTTGAGAAATGCTGTTTGTTCTGTTACTGTGCAGTGTTTCATAATAGCTTTCATTATAAAGCAATGAGGAAAGTTAAGGGTAAATTCCTGTGTGGGAGAAGGGGCACATAGGCTTTCTAATTCTCTTGATGTATGCTGCTGTGCAACATGCAGAGCATTGCAGTATACAGTGGTTGTTCTAATGCTTTTTAGCTTGTTGGGGATCTCAGCAGAAGATTTTTTTAGTATACCTTTGTATGCGTCTGAGCATGCAAATATAACTCGGCAGGAGTTTAAAAGAATACAGTTAAAAACAAGAACAGAATAGGTTATTCATTACTAAGATAATACTACAAGATAAGAATATTTAATCATATGTTGGAAAACAGGAAAAGAATGACCATTTACCTTGTGAAGGACATCATAACTGTCTCCAGGGGTGACCCCTTTTGTGCTCAGCCTAAGCTGGCACATGTTCATCTCTGCAAGCTCGGGGCTAGCTGATGTAATCCCTAAGGGCTAAGGGCTGCTGCACATGCGCCCAAATGCGCAAGAGCTCTGTAATACGTCAACATACTGAACCTGTTGTCTAACAGAAAAGATCTGCTTTGTTCAACTTTATCTTAAATGGGAGGGTTGAAGAAGACAGTTATCAAATAAGTTCTTATCACTCACCTCAATGACTTCACAGGACAGGACAGCTGGGATGGTGGGATTTTTGGACTTTTTCTGGGGCACTGTTGTTCACTCTCACCCAAGTTGCTGCAGTTCTCTCTGTGACTCTGTAGATAGCCAGGAAGATCTCCACTGAGGGTACTGGGCAGGCACGATATGTTTCGCGTTGTAGGATATACTTCCCATTGCAATGTGTTGTGGTGCCAGGTTGGTGTTAGTGTCTGCACCAACTATACTTAGTGCTGGAGTGCAATAAGTCAGAACTGGTTGTAAAGTCAGAACTGGTTGTAAAAGACTGCTGGGGACGGACACAGGTGTCCCCAAGGTAAGAGCTGCCTTGGAAGCAAATTTTTGGTTAAAAAAATTGGTTTGGTACTATGTGTTCATTTTAAAAACAGTGACGTCTGCCTATATAAGCATTGTAAATCTTGTAGTTGGTTGGTGTATGTATGAGGGCTGAAAACTTCCTCTGAAAGAGAGATTAAATGAAAAGAGTCATGAATGAGTTGCTTTTACTGTATTTGGAAGATTATACATACCTTATACATAGTTTATACTTGTTTGTTTTTTTCAATCTTTAAGTAGTAGAGAATCTTGAAAGGAATGTGCTGGGTGTGGATTTAAGTTGATTGTGATGATAAGGATTTGGATAGATCCTTTATTTCCACCTTTTAAACAACAGAAGAAAAAAGTTCTTTTTCCGTTCCATCCACTTGCTTTCAGTAGATGTGGTTGGCTGCTTAACATCTCTGAAGTTAATATTGTGGTGTTTCCCAGAGCTTTTGCTATTTATGCAAGCCTATTTTGGTCAGTACTTACTTTTTGTTTTTGTTTTGTCAGCAGCCATGCAGCAGGTCCTGGATAACCTTACTGATCTGCCGACATCAACAGGCGCTGAAGAAATAGACCTGATTTTTCTTAAAGGAATTATGGAAAACCCTATTGTAAGATCACTTGCTAAGGTATTTAAGCTTGCTGCTCTGAGTAGAATCTGGGAATATTTTAACTCTTAAATTATTGTGTGAACATTGAGTATGGATTGAGGTATTAACAATGGCTTTATGTATGGTATGTCTTATTAAAAGACTTGAAGGAGTTCTTGAAGGTGAAGGTTTGGTATAATGTAATTTCTGTGCATGCTGATTTATTGTTATATGGGAGAATCTAGAGGAAGAAGAAAAATTCAGAGACTCCAGAAATAATATGGTAAAATTATTTATGAAGAAAATATCAAAATACTTGAAATTAGAAGCAGTTGGTTTTAATATAGTCTCGTGACCACTGTTGTGTGCAAAACACATATGCCTTCTGACTTTTAGCATTTTTGCCAAAGATGAAAAGTGAGAGCAATAACCTTCTTTACCCTGTGGTGGAAACAAGTTTTCTTTTTGTTTTTGGCTCAAAATGACTTTCTGATCAGCCCAGTGAAATACTCTCTCCATGCCCTATCCTGGATCTCAGAGTAATACTGGGACCTTTGATTGTCAGCTCTCTGAGACATGGGCTATCCTTAGTTTTGGTCTTGCATTATGAAAATCTTTTATTTATAGATGGTACATATTTATAAATATGTAAGGTGATATTTACAAAAAATTTTTAGACTCTGTAATTAAAATGTAGTAGGAGATGCAGTCAATATTGCACAGCACTTACATGCTTTCTTAATCTTACATCATAAAAATAAGCTCCTTTCATGAGGAAAAAACAGTTAAATGTAGCTGTCTCTTTAATATAAATAGATATCTGAAATCAATGCCCTCTGGGCAGGCATGAAATACTCTGTAAAGCTAAAGGATTGTTGTGCAGGGATTTTGCTCAGAATAAAAATATGGAAAGGAAAACTTCTCATAAGAATTCATATAAGAATTTACTTCTGTTTAGTTGTTCAAAAGAATTGGTTGTAAAGGGAAGACATTGCATAGTAATAAACTTAGAAATAATCTCATCTGCTAGTGAGATGGCTGCAGAGGGAGAGATTTGTGTACTAAGTTTACTAGAGTAAGTAAAAGCATTTTCTTAATTAGAGTTGTTTCCAACTTCAGTATCTGCTGCATACGTCATCTTTAATTTAATATTTATCATGAAGAAAATGTTCATTGCAAAGCATTTTTTTTCTTATCAAGAATTTGTGCTTTAATGGCCAATTACAATTATGTGGAATTTAATGACTAGCAGATGTAAAAAAAATGCTTGTAATGGAAACAGACTCTTAACTATAAACTTGCTTTATCTAGAATGCTGAAAGGGTTTAATTGTGTTCATATGGCATGACCTCACTCATACTTTCTTTTGTAATTATTTTGGAATTAAACCCAAAACCTCAGTCCTAACCAGCAGAGCTAAATAAGGACAAGATCAAAAAGACAACATATTTCATGAAATATATGTAGTTCATATATATCCATTTGTCTCTAAAAACATATAAAACTTGTTTTTCTATTAGAAGAGCTAGTTTTAACAGAATAGGCAATTCTCAGGACCCTGAGGTGGTCAGAGTATTTAAGCAGATTCATTTCAGACCAGGCCAGATATGTAAAAGCTTTTTCATTTTCCTTTATTAGTCAGTTATTAAGACTAATCATTAGGTAAAGTATCCCAAAAAGGACAAAAAGAAACTTAGGGAAATGTGCCATGAGCCACACATTTTTTTCTTTTCAGTCCTTAAAAAAATGAAGGCAAGTAATAAACATAGTAGGTAGTTTATAATATTTTGCAATGCAAAGTTTGGCTAATCTTTTAAAATTGTGTTAAGTTCATTTCACACTTTTTCTGTCTAGAATAAAGGCATCAGGGTAGAAATTACAGATCTTTTTTCAAATAGGGTTCTTTTACTGTACCTTTCCATTCTTCAGTGGAGGGTTCTTTTACTGTACCTTTCCATTCTTCAGTGGGTGGTAGGGGAAAGGGGAAGTAACTGTAATCACTGTAAAATGCATTTTCCTGTCATTTACTGACGTTTATGCTCAATCCTAACTAGCCTTTAGAATTGTTATGTTTTTTTGAAAACAGTTGTTGAATTTGGAACATGCATGAATTTTAATCAGTTTTGCTCCTGAATTTTCTTATCAAATTTCCCTTCTCCTGGATTGTTAACTATTCTTTTGAACCTCAAAACTTTATCTTCTTTTCTGCAGTTACACTATTGCTTTTAGTATTGTAGCATAGCCTGCAGCATACCAGGTGAATGCCTAACCCAGACCAAGAAAACATCTTAGGAGTAATATATAAACATTGAGTCCAGTATGTACGGTGTCAGATTGTTGGAGGCAAAAGACTTACTATTTCAACATTTGGCAAGTATGATAAATATCGAATGAATCAAAACACTCAATTCAGTATCACTATTTCTGAAATGATGAACTGAACTGAAAAAAAAATACTGCAATATCTAAGTTAGCTATGCCTTTTTTTTTTCTTTTTTTTTTTTTTTTGAATTATTAACCACTCCATATCCTGCTACTCCCCAACATATTACAGGATCAGAGGTTGTTGGCTGGTAAACTTTCTGCTTCCCAGTATATACATGGCCTTGATTTTGGAGCGAAGGGTGAGGATATTTGTATTTAGATTATACTCTCTGTTAGTGGTAGTATTTTAAAGAAAATGAGTGAGAAATAAGGTATTCCATATTCTCTAATCTTATAAAGGTTTTGCAGTTGGAGTATGTTTAAAAGTCAAAAATTTTTACTTGCTGTAAAAGAAGTAAAGTTTAAAAGAAGGATATTGTTGACTGTACGTGTTATGTACAAAATAGCATTCCCTTATTATGGAGAATGTGTGTAGGTGCCAAGCTTCCTGTGACTTTGTAATCATGGTCATTTGGTTTCTGTGTGTTGGAGTTGGGGAATGTTTGAAATGTCTTTCTCTATGTTAAGTTAGCCTTTCCAGTGTTTGATCATCAGTCCTGCAAAAATACCATTTTATAGATATGAAGTAGAATTTAATACTCAGATGATTTCAGGAAACAAAGTTTTCTGGTTTTAGGAAAATTTTATTATAACATCTGTTTTAAAGCGCTAATAAGAAAGTAGATGTGTTGTGCATAGCTTTGAATTATATATATGGGAAGTATATATAGATAACTCCCAAATATATCTGTTATTTATTGTGTTTTTACATGCCAAAGCGATTGTTCTTTTTTGAACTTCTTGTTGCTACGGTGTTGTAAATAACTCTTAATTGAGTGCGTTGAGAATCTTAGTTATTTTTGGCATCCTCTTATTCCCTAAATTTGTGATACAGCACTGCCTGTAACAAATACGTGAAGCATTTGGATTTATGAGATGTTTCTCTTGCAGCTCAAAGCTCCTACCTTTCAATGAATTTAAGTATCTGCAGTGTTTAGGAAAGGGTTATGTCTGCAGCAATAGCTCAAGAAAGAGATGAAAAGTTATCACAGAATCACAGAATGGTTTAAGTTGGAAGGTAGCTCTAGAAGGCATGTGGTCCAACCCCCTGCTCAAGCAGGGTCACCTGGAGATGGTTCCCAGGACCATGTCCAGACAGCTTTTGAATATCTCCAGGGAGGGAGACTCCAACCTCTGGGCACTGTGCCAGTGCTCAGTCAGCCTCATAATAAACAGGTTTTTCCTTATGTTTAGATAGAGCTCCTGTGTTTCAGTTTGTGCCCATTGTCTCTGGTCCTGTCACTGGGCTCCTCTGAAAAGAGCCTGGCTCCGTCCTCTTTGCACCCTCCCTTCAGGTATTTATACACATTGATGAGATCCCCCCTGAGCCTTCTGTTCTCCAGGCTACGCAGTCCCAGCTCCCTCAGCCTTTCCTCAAATGTGAGGTGCTCCTGTCCCTTCATCATCTTTGTGGCCCTTTGCTGGACTCTCTTCAGTATGTCCAGAACTGGACACGGTACTCCAGGTGTGGCCTCATCAGTGCTGAATAGAGCTCGACCTTCTGGCAACACTCTTCTTAATGCAGCCCAGGATATTGTTAGCCACATTCCCTGCAGACTTTTCTTTAGAATTTCCTTTAGTTATGCAGACTTTCCTTTAGAATTTGCTGTTTTGAAGGTGTTTGAATGAGTGGAGCCTGAAGTAAATGCTTCTCTTGCAGACTACTTTTTTTCTGAGCGGATCCCATAGTTGCTTTTTTGTCCTTCTTCTAGAAGGTGTACTTGTACTGGGTTCTGAAGCAGAAAAGATCTGAGGTGCTATACTGTTCAGACAGGACTGTTTAGTGTATATAGCGTAGAGGTTATAGGAAATAAGGACGTACAAGCATCTCTGACAGGTGCTGCTTATAAAATTTGTTCAGTCATGTAGTTAAGCATGCAAAATCCTTCAGCAGTTATAAAGATAAAATATAATATACAGATTATACTATATGCAATTTTTCTGGCTTTCCTGCTAAAGGTTGCACCAAGAAATGAATTAAAAGGCTTATAAATTGGAACTAATTAACTTATTTACAGTATAGTCTCATATATTTAATCTTACAGGCTCATGAGCGACTAGAAGATTCTAAACTTGAGGCTGTCAGTGACAACAACCTGGAGCTGGTGAATGAAATTCTTGAAGACATCAGTCCCTTAATAAACAAAGATGAAAATATAGCAGAATTGGTTGGAATACTCAAGGAGCCTCATTTTCAGGTGCCACCTTTTTACTGTGTATTACCAACTTGCTGTATCAGTGTCCACATAGGGACCTAGGAATAATAACGAAACAAAACCTGAACTGTAGCAAACTTTAACATGTAGCATTTTACTCCGAATGAAAGGTAAAACAGAAGCCATGTGGGGTTAAGAATGAGCATGATTTTATTCTTTGATACCACCTCAAGAATATCTTCACTCATTGTATTAAAATACACTTGAGATTCTGTTACAAATCTTGGACAAACATTTACTTTCTATATGACTGGAGTTTCCATAACAATTCCCTGAAGGCTTCATCTTTAGCATTTCCAGGTGGTCTCAGTTCCTGATACTGACCATTCTGCACTTTGGTTCAGCTGTTGGCATTCATACTCATGTGTAAGGTGTACAGTTTGCAGAGTGAAGCTCTACAACTACCTGAAAGGAGGTTGTAGCGAGGTGGGGGTCGGTCTCTTCTCCCAAGTAACCAGTGATAGGACGAGAGGAAATGGCCTCAAGTTGCGCCAAGGGGGGTTTAGACTGGACATTAGGAAAAACTTCTTCACTGAAAGAGTGGTCAGGCCTTGGAACAGGCTGCCCAGGGAAGTGGTGGAGTCGCCATCCCTGGAAGTATTTAAAAGACGTGTAGATGTGGCGCTTAGGGACATGGTTTAGTGGGCATGGTGGTGTTGGGTTAACGGTTGGACTTGATGATCTTTAGAGGTCTTTTCCAACCTTAATGATTCTATGATTCTATGATTCTAACGTGATTCTTCTGTGATGCGATCTGCACTGCAGCTTAAATTGAGACTCTGCATCCCTCTCACTGTTGCTCTACTTAACATAAATGAAGTTTTGACATACGCTTGTCAAAAGCAGATGTTGTTCCATAGCTGCCATTCTATTACCAGCTTCCATACTGACCCTTGAAGATTAGGGTTTGTAAATCCTTGGTAGATTCTGGACTTTCTAGGCAGGCTTCGGCTGACTTCAGTACTTAGCTACAGGTATCCTGTAGAATAACATAAGCAAACCTTTTGCCACAGTATAAATGTGCTTCTTTTGGCAGACAGGTATAGAGTCATAGACATTTTTTGGCTATATGAGTTTAAACACACTTTTTTTTTTTCTAAATTTTCAGTTATGCATTATACAAACATAGCAGTGAGGTGCATTACCGTTTAACATAGATAAACACTGGAAACGCTGTCAAGCTGTGGCCTGTTGGAAGAAGGAACACTTCCAGAGCTCAGCTTTTGAGGTAGTAGCTATTCTGAGTGCTGACAGTTCCTCTACCTCTTCTGAAGAGCAGTATGTTGGCCTCCCTTGTGCTCTTATTTGTCCAGAAGGGCATCATAGCTAAGGGATCAAAGACTATCATTTGGAGACTTACTGGTGAATAAACCTTCAAATCAGTCTTTGATCCCTTAGCAGAAATTGGTACTGGAAGAGGAGAGGATGAGTTTGGAGGAATTGGTAGTTACAATGCAAAAAGATTGGAATTGCGGGCCAGCTGGTGCAGTGACAGACCTGACAAAGATCCATTGTGTAAGATAGAGAAACTAAAGCTGACAAGTCAAAGAGGATGAATCAAAAAATGAAAAGGACTTAATAAGTGAAGAACTTCCTGGAGTAGACTGACTCTGAAAGGCACGTAGCGATGATCTCTGAAGAGAGATGGCAAAGACCAGAGACCAACTGGGCAAAGAATCTTTGTGGTGGAGGCTGGAAATGGCCTGCAGGAGGCTGAGATCAAATAAGAATTTTAATTGGGGTGAACAACCAATACTAAGGCAAACCCAGCATTCATTCCTGTTCAGTGGTCATATTTACAGAGAGGCGCAACATGATGCTGGTGTCAGTTCCTCCATTAGTTCAGGCTTAAGCAACTTACACATTTAATTTAAAAGTTCCAAAGTAGCTGGTGAACAAAAATGCCAATATTTACACTATTTCTTGTACATTTTTTGTTGTTTGATTTATAAAGAACAGACTTGAAATTGCATATATGCTACATTAACTTTACAGTTTTGCTCTGATCTTGTTAGTGCTTCCTAATTGTACATTAAAGGTCTGTTTAACAAATATCTCTTCTGTTTTCCTTCCCTGTCCCTAGCAGTAGGCATCTAGTGAAGACTGTAAGGCTAGGACAAGCCAACAGTGATACCTTCCAAAATGTTTTGTGAGGATTTAGTGATTTGTTGCTCAGACTTCTGAGTGAGAAGCAGTATCCTCCACCTGTGGTGGTGTTCTCTTCCATCAACTTGTTCAGTTGTTTTTTGGAATCCATGTAAAAATCTGGCATTCATAACATCCCCCAGCAGAGTGGAGACTATGCTGTTTTGTTTTTGAGACTGTCTCCTGTCAATTTCACTTAATATCCCCTTGCTCTTGTGTAGGAAGAGAGTAAACAGTTTTTCTTTACCAGCTTTTCCATGTTACTTGTGATTTGAGAGACCTCATTGTATATGTATGTATGTCTGTCTGTCTCAAATAAATAAAAAGAAGGGAAGCAAAGCTTCCCAGAAGTATACAGCTTCCCAGAGTCATTCACAGCAGCATGGATTTATGAAGTGGTGTAATAATTTCCATTGCATCTCCTACTCATTGCTTAAAAATTCCTAGTATTTGGTTTGCCTTTTTAACAGCTGGTGAATAGAATAGAATAGAATAGTTGGGTTGGAAGGGACCTACGATGATCATCTAGACCACTTCAGGGCTGACCAAAAGTTAAAGCATATTGTCCAAATGCCTGTTAAACACTGACAGGCATGGGGCATCGACCACCTCTCTAGAAAGCCTGTTCCAGTGTTTGACCATCCTTTCATTAAAGAAGAGATACCTCTAGGCTCAGTAAACACCTAGTTTTTAAACTCACCTAGAAGTGAGTTGGTTTTTTCGGTTTTTGTACTGTTTACACCTCTGAGATACCACTTCTGAGACTGTCAGTTAATATCTTAAATTAGGATTGTATTTCTCCTTGCAGTCTGTGTTGAATTTCATTTGCCTTGTGGCTCATATGGTGCTCCTGCAGGTTACAGTCAGTTGTTTTACTCCTTGAATAGTTTAGCAGCACCAGCAGACCCTGTCATTTCACTTCTCACCCCCATTTCCTAGATCATTTATTTGACATGTCAGTGTATTGGCAGGTGTAGAACTGAGCCCAGATGCCTGGGGGAAATCCCCTGGTGACATGAACTGTGAAAACTAATACTGTATTCCCGGCCCCAATTTTTCTGTCTTTTAACCAATATTTTCATCCACTTGAGAGCCTTACTGCTTATCCTATAGTAGCTTTGTTTCTTTAAAAGGCTTTGATACAGGAGTCTATCAAAGGTCTTTTGGAAATTGATTTATATTATCAACTGTAACTGCCTCGCTGGCATGTTTGGTGACTCTTTCAAGGAACTTAACTAGATTTGAGAAGCATGACTTCCCTTTATTAAAGCATGTTGATGCTTTCCCATGATCTATTTTGTCCAATCATTCTGTTCTTTATGGAAACTTCTTCTAATCCGTTTAGTATCAACATCAGACTTACTGGTCCACAGTTTGCTGATTCTTCCTTGGTACCCAGTTTAAAAATTCATGTCATGATTATTGCATGCTATGAACAGGATTGCATGCTGCTTCTTTCATTATACTGTTGAGCGAGTTAAGAGAAGTAAGCTATTTCTAGAGCTCCCTACTTCATTTGCTGCAAAACCTGGATGGTACAGAAAGAATTAGGTACAAAAGGAAGAGAAAAGACTATTTGATGGTTAAGATAGTTAAATGCTGCCCTGGAGAACTAACCTATCCTTCACTCTGTTAGAATTAGAGTTCATTTTAAAAAAAAAAAAAAGTCTGAAGCAGCTTTAACTTGTATTTTTTTTTATTTTCTAAGGCCTTTTATTTTCTGAGGCCTTCAGTCTCATTTGCAGAAACAATGAACAATTTTGGTTGCTGCATACAGGCAAAAAGCAGCTAGCTACTTACTTTTTAAAAGTAGATCTGATGTGATTCAGTTTGGAAGCCTAAAGTTAGGGTGTACTTTTCGGCCCTTAATTTTATGCTTCTGTTCCCTATCTGGAGGCAGGTAGCAAAGACAACTGAGGCCAAAGTAGTAGTATTTTGGTTAAATGTTTTTATTTAACTGATATCATAGTTATGACCACTCTAGAAAAGCTTCTAGGAAAATTTGCAGACCAAAATGTGGATACAGTATTCTTTCTAAGGCTTGGGGAGGCTGTATATCTCTCTCTCTGAAAAGGAAACAGAAAATTAACTAAATATTCAGGAAATAAGTGCTATGCTTTCTGCCTCATTTGATGCAAGGAGGTATATTCCAAATTCTGCAAGAAAGGACCTCTAAGGAAGAAAGGAAAAATACAATGTCATTTGTAATTATAGAAAATGTAGTTTGCATCCTTTCTCCAGGTCAGTAAATGTGTAAACAAGCCACCTTGTCTTGACTCTTTTATAGAGGCTGATTCTGTATTTTTACAAATGAATGATGCCACTTCATCACAGCGTCATCTTACAGTTGTAACCTACCTCGGCATACAACTATCAAATGTGGTATACAAGTCATCAGTGCAATAGCTTATTTGAATGTATCATTTAGTGCTGAAAATACCGAATTACAGAACTTCATTTCTGTTACACATTTTTACAGAGGATACATTGGGGAGGGACTGGCTTGGGGAGTACAGGTGCATGTATGGTTATACTACTATGTCTGACTCTCGGTTCCCTCTCTTTTCTCTCCTTTCATTCCTTTCTTTTTCTTCCCTTCCACTTTTTACCCCATTTAGTTTTAACTAAACTTTTCAGGGTTCAAGTGTGGAAGATATTAAATTCTTATGAGTTTCACAGTATTGATGGCTGGCCATCAGGCGAGTATGTATTGAAGAGCCAGCTGGCACATGCAGTGCATAGAAAAGGCTATAGCAAGTCTTGCCAGACAGTAGCTGGAGAGCAGAAGAGAGGAGTGGTAAGAGAGGTTGCCTTGAGGGAAGAGGGAGGAGTTGAAAGTATCACCCGTTGGAGTGGTTAAACATGCAGAAGAATCACTTCTGCTGCTTATGGAAGAACTTGTTCAGTTATTTTCACCTTTCCAAGAATTATGCAAGCCATTTATCCTAAATAGTAGATTCTGCTGGCAATAAAATACTTAATCTGAAAAGCAGCCAATATTTTCTGCTGATAGTTAGCTTTATAATGGCTAATCATACCTTTAAAATGGTTCATTTAGAAAAGTGATCTTAAGTTGCCTCCTAGACAGATCTAATTTATAGCGTTATTTTTCCCACATATTCATGCCTCCTTACCAGCCCCTCCCCTATTTCTCTAAGATCTTAAATGATTTCCACACTTTTCCAGAACAGCCTTTAAAAATCTCTTCTTTTCACATGTACATTAGGGGCCTGTAGTCCATTTATTAAGTTTTAATTTTTCAAGAGTGTTATCACAGAAGACTAGCACATATTTAGTGCATAAAAGAGGAACAGAGATATTTTAAGTACTTCTGAGGCCTGAAGTGTTAGGAAGGGAGTCCTAAATTCAAGGCCATAGAGTTGTTCTGCTCTTGTGTATACCCCGCACCCCCAGTCCCCAATTTGTAATTTAATTGTTCTATTGGATCACAGTTGGGGAAATAGTTATCATATAGGGCAGGCAATGCTTCATAGCTTGTATAGATTGTGCTGAGAATTTTTTTAGGAAAAACAAATTTTGAATTTGAACCTGGCTTCAGCACTGTAGAGAGCCTTGGATGTTTAATGTTTCTTTGTTTACTGAATTTTGAATTACTTTTTTTTGTTTTTTGTTTTTTTTCAACCTGTTAAATAAGGACAGCCACAGAAAACTACTGTAAAGAAGTCAGTATGTTCTAAGTTTATGGATTACTTTGTGACAGTATCTTTCACAAAGGTGCCATACTGTCTGGCACAGGACTGTATGTCCATTGTGCGATAGTTCTTGTGGTACACAGGGAGTTCTTCTAAATGCCTTATTCCAGCACATTGCCATTTTTCCCATGAGAACCTTTCTACAGTTATCCAGTCTTGGATAGTCATCTGATCCTGTTTACATACGTGGTATGGAGGAAACTTTGAACCTTTTTATGGTTGTTGATTATTCAGTCCGTGTTGTTTTGCAGACTTTGGCAGTGGTTTTATAAGCGTTCTAGCACCAGTATGGGAAAGGTCAGATTCCAGGGGAACTCTGGAGTTGCAGGAGCACAGGATATCACTTTTTCCGATACCATAAGAAAGAAACGTGAAATTCATGCAACTGTATTTCTCAGATCACTCAACCATATTACTGAAATAAAGTAACTGTGAGCGACATAAAATGTTGGAGAGTAGTCCAACAGTGGATACAGACACATGGCCCCTCTTGCTGGGTGGCTTTGTTTAAGTGTTCTTCAGGACCGTATGCTGTCACCTGGCTGGCTGGAAACAATCTCGTAAAACTGGTATAGATTCTTGAGTTTCAGAACTGAGAGTTAGGTATGGGAAGGTAATAAATTAACTGTGGCTTATTTTAAGGAAACCAATAAACTACTTTTCTTAAAGAAACCATTTTATAATTGTGGGCAGCAATGTACAGTCCCTGAGAGTGCTTCTGTGACTTGGCCATCACGTAAATAGCAGGAAAAAGATTTTGTGATTGAGAGATGGTTAAGTAGCAGTTGAAAGAATTCATGCTTATCCGTGAAACTGAGTGAATAAATAGGATCAGAATGTGGATGATGGGATCAGATTTAAGAACTGAAGAATCTTACAGAGCATGTTAATTTGCAAAGGATGGCACAGTCTTTTTTGACTGTGGATCAGATTATAATCCATAAATTACATGATCGTTAAGGGCAGGGGGCTGTACAAGCATGGTTATGTGTAAGGCTCCATGAGAAATCTAGTGGTTTGTGGCCAGAAGGTTTGAGAACAATTTGTTCTAGCATGTGACCAAAAGAGAAAACTGGAAGTATCCTACTGGTGCACCTATCTGGTTTAGTCAGTGGTAATGTGTTAAAATGTGTAGTTGATACTAGTTGGTTTCACTTTGGAAATGCAGAAAGATCCAAAAATGTTCCTTGCAAACATTGGGAAACAGAGATCTGTGCTCCTGGTTTCTGGACTGGTTGTGCCTTGAATAATGAAGAATTAGAAATTGCTACCATCAGACAGCTGCTTGATTTAAATAAATGATTGTTTTTACTATTTAATTTGATTTGGTTTCTGTCCACAGTATCAGAGCAGCCACAATAAGCAGCTGTCTTTACAGTCTTAATGGCAGGGACAGAATCAGTGAATTAGTACCTCTTTCTAAACTCAAGTTGAAATACCAGCAGGGTCATCATGTAATAGGCAGATTAAAATGACTGTTCAGCTTTGTGACACTTTGAGGGCTTGTATGTTGAGCTTAGCACTAACCAATATGGTTGCACAACTTTTAGGTTAGAGGTGACTTGCAGAAGGATGGAGCAGACTGCATAGCAAAATTGTTAAATTTGCTTAAATGTCACCTGCTCACCAGCTCTGCTTTCTAGTAGTCTGCTGTCTTCCTCTGGCATGTGCATGTCACTATCAATGATAGTCCCTATGATGTCCTGTCCTCAGTGTCTTCTCTTTACCTATTTACTCAACACCAGTCAGTGATCTAACTTAAGACCATATCTCATGAGGTCACTGTTTGAAACAAAGATATGTTGTTTGAGGCCTAGTAGGCATCTTCTCTACTTGCTTCTTTTCCTTTTCCTGTATGTGTCAGTGAGACTGTGCTACAGGATGCTTTATCTTGAACTACCATATATGGTGGTTATAGGGTGTCCCTTTTCCTCTTAAGGACAGAAAGTCTCCACTGTCTAATTTCACAAGTTTGATCTTGTTTTACCTGCATGTATTGTCTTACAAACTTTCTTTAAATCTTGAAGTATCTTTTACGAGAAAATCAAGTCTAAATTGCATTGTCTTTCAAAGATGATTATATTTATTTGGATCTCTACCTTTTGGTTTGTACTTACGTATGTGGACTGGTGAAAACACCATTAACTATAAGGTCTGAGCTCTTGTCTTCCAAAAAGTGAATTCTGTCGACTTGGATTCATTTGGTGCTAGAATTCTGCCTTGGCTTTATACAAGCAGAAAGCATTCATTTTGCAGATTGCTAGAAATCCTTGCATACCTGTAATTATCTTTTATTTACAGTTACTTCCAAATTACTGTAGAGGAAAATTTTATTACATTAGACACAAATATCTAATGATGAGTTATCTTCATTTGTTTTGCAGTGGGTTGTTCGTTTACTTTAAACATTTGCTCGGATACTGTCTCACTAGGTGAAAGACTATTTTAGGTACTCCTTTTTCTATCTTCTTCCCTGAAAGTTCACATATTCATTCCAAATTCATTACATTTCTCCTATACTTCCTTAAGAAAAAGCATTTGTATTTACAAAAGAGAGCATATATGCCAAGACAGTAGGCTTATCAGGCCATGTAAGTACTTCATACAAACATGAAAGTGAATTTTTGCTCCATTCCATGTGAAGTAAGAGTTTTAAGATCTGGTCCCAAAAGGGCAGTTTCAGTGGTTATTCAGCACTAAATCCTTTTGCAAATGCTTATTTCATGATTTAAAAAAGGCTTTTTCTGTTTCTTTACAGTCACTCTTGGAAGCACATGATATTGTGGCTTCAAAATGTTACGATTCCCCTCCTTCTAGCCCAGAAGTCAATAATTCTTCAGTGAACAATCAGATTGTTCCAGTAGATGCTATTCGTATTCTTGGCATTCACAAAAGAGCAGGAGAGCCACTGGTAAGTAATTGAAGATGAGTGTGTCTTTAATTTAAAGTGCAAGTGAAAGCGTTTGCATGTGCCTAATTTCTTGCATTACGTTTTAATTGTTTACATTATTATGTTGTGTAATTTATTGGGTGATAGGATCAGTATTGAGAGGTTGAAATAAAAATATATTTGTGTGTTCTCCATCCTCTTCTCTTTCAGAAATTATGGGATAGTGAATAGGCAGTCACTAGGCTGAATGACTTGCTAGCATAACTGACTAACACAACATCCGTTTGGTCCTGATACAAAATGATAAGATTGCATGCAATCAAGAACAATACAGTCGTCATTCAGTCATATGAAAACGTTGTCTGAAAGCACTTTTGTGTCACCTGACGCTTACCTGTGTATTAGGAACTCTTACCCTGTAGTAACTATTACTGTCTCTTTTCAGTGGGGTAGATAGAATATCCCTTAGCTGTATATTTTTGCTTGAGATAATGGTAAAATGAAACTGAAATTCAAACAATGGTAAACTAGGTGTCACATTCCTCTTTCAGGGTGTTACATTTAGAGTTGAGAACAATGATCTGGTAATAGCACGAATTCTTCATGGCGGAATGATAGATCGACAAGGTCTTCTGCATGTAGGTGACATTATTAAAGAGGTGAATGGCCATGAGGTTGGAAACAATCCAAAAGAATTGCAGGAACTGCTGAAAAATATTAGTGGCAGTGTTACTCTGAAGATTCTCCCCAGCTACAGAGATGCTGTTATTCCTCAACAGGTCAGTAGCACACTTCTAACAATTCTGTCAAAAGCACTTCTGCACTTCATCGCATAAGATTGTTTTAAGATTTTGGATTAGACATATTTTGATTATTTTGTGTACTTAATGCTAGCAGGAAGGCTAAAATGTAGATACCTGTATTCACCTTTAAGTACATTTTGGAAATGGGTTTATTCAGTAGATTAATATCACGCCTAATAAGCCTGCCTAAAAAATTCAAATTAGTATCTAAGATTGATAAGCATTTGTATACTACATATAAAGCATGTTTCTTTGACATCCAGTGACCTCTGATGACCTAGCCACAATCACATTAAACTGCAGTGAACTGCATGTGTTTATAACATGATCAGTGTCCAAATAATCTGTTTCATAGGATTCAGAAACATACTGAATTCACAGATGAGCTTGAACTCGCTGACTTAAGTAGGAACTTGGATGGTGGCTATTCCTTATCCTTTTGTTGTTGCTGTAGGCTGTGGATTTCCCCACTGCAGAAGTAACTTGTTGCTCTAAAACAGTGCATTCGAAACATCTTGTAAGACACTCCTTCAGGTAGTGGGTCTTAATGCCAGTGACTATGATAGACTATGCTTATATTGAGTAGCTGCTGAGGGAATGTGCTGTATTTGAGGCAGGTGCACTGCTTCTTTTGCTCCCCAACCTGGTAGAAAAAAGTCAAAAGATGTTTCCAGTCTAACTGATGCAACTTCCTGTTTCTTCCCCTGCATCAAATTTGAGTCTTAAGCAGTCACATATCTTGTTTGTTTTAAAACATTGAGTTCATGGCAAAATTAATTCTTAAGATTCCACAAGCCTTGAATACAGTGCTCATGTACTGAGAATTTTTTACGTTTTTAAGTAATTTAAAGTCCAAATACTAATTGAGTTG
Organism: Fulmarus glacialis; assembly: GCF_000690835.1. Taxonomy (NCBI): domain Eukaryota; kingdom Metazoa; phylum Chordata; class Aves; order Procellariiformes; family Procellariidae; genus Fulmarus; species Fulmarus glacialis. Next base: position 22,498 of record NW_009230165.1, read on the forward strand.
TATATACTGAAATGCAAAAATGAGTGTTTTGTAATACATTGTGTATTGTAATACATACATTATGTAATACATAAATAGATACATATAATAATACATAAATGTAATACATACATTGTAATACATAAATAGAGCAGTTGGCTTTTTATTTTTATCATGAAGCTCCTTCAGCCAAGGTTCAGCACTGCTGATTATTTCTACTCTCTCAGCTGGAATATGTCAGTTTTTTCCATAGATTGGATTTTACTTGCCAAATGCAACTTGTCAAACTTTTCATGTCAAACTTTTTATGCTGTAGGTAAAGACGTTACTTCAGTTTGACAGATAAATTAGTAAGAATGTGTTTTATCTTGTTTAAACATTTAAATTTTTACATATTTTAGGTTTTTGTGAAGTGTCATTTTGATTATAATCCATATAACGACAACCTCATCCCATGCAAAGAAGCAGGTTTGAAATTTTCTAAAGGAGAAATTCTTCAGATTGTAAACCGGGAAGATCCAAATTGGTGGCAGGTTGGTAAAAAGATTAAAAAAATAAAATAAAAAACCGAAAAGCTTCACTAGTTGCCTTAATAATAAACTCTTTAAATTATGTTCTACTTCCATTTAACAGTAGATATAAGAGAAAATATTTACACTGCAATCCAATTTCAAGCTAATATCAAGATATTAACAATTGAAATACTAGAGAAAATTGAACGGTATAAATTGTATCTGTAACACTCATTTTGCTATTACTACTATTTATTTGTCTTTGTTCTTGTATTGTAAGCCCAGACATTCAAAAATCAGTTTAAGTGGACAATTTCTAGCAGAAAGTCTTAGGTTGACTATGTTAACTGTGGTAAGCCTTCCCTGACAGCGACTGTGGGAGAAGTGGACCCCTTCCTGAGTGCTCAGAGTTGAGAAGAGAGAGGGAAATTAACCCTGTGGATTTGAAGAGGGGGTGAGAATAGCTATTTGGAGAAGCTGTATCTTTTGTTTCCACAGTGGTGGTCAATGTCTGTGAGCTGTAACATGCATGTTCATAATCAAAGTGTTTGGCACTATTTCAAATATTAAGAGTTCATCCTGCTTTAAGGTTGTATTTCTACATTCAATCCTTCAGCAGAAATGTAATCCAGTGCTTATGCTATTTTTATTTTTCCAAGACACTATACACACAACTAAACATCATCAGTGCCTTTGAAAATAGGATAAGTGAACCTTTAAGGCACTTTTCTCAACCAAGATACTCAAAATTGCAAGTGGCAGTGGCAATCTAGGCAAAGAGTTTAGCATTATTAATTTCCTTTTCACCCCTAAATTGCTTACCCTTTGCTAGGTAACAAGCAATAGTAAGCCAAACGTTACTTGAGAGCAATATGTGTATGACTTCTTTAAAAGCAACAAAAATATTTCAATATACATCAACAACTGTTGCTGAATTCTGTTGCTTGTCAGTGACAGTAATAACAGAAAGGAAGAGAATAAAAAGTGTGAGGGAAGGCAGAAAATTTATTACTGCCAAGTTAATTAGTTTCAGAAGTTAGACACTCCAAAACTCCAGAGTAGTTTGACATTTAGCTTACATGCTGTCTTCTGTTACATGCTTTTCAAAACCTCCAGTTTGTAACTTGTGGGAGTCCAGGAGAAATAAATCTTAAACACTCCATCAGTGGGAAAAATGAAATGTGTTAAACCAGCATAGTGTGTTGCAAGCATTGCTATGCAGATCATGCCACTAGGAAAAAAAGTTAGTTTTTCCTTGTGCTTTCTAGAAATGGTAGACTGTTACTGAAAACTTGCTAACTGTAAAAAATCAGTTAGTCATAGGTAAAAGCATACAAGTTGAAAAGCAAACAGTTCCTGTTAGCAAGAGACAGGCCAACCAGTTATGGAGAAAAGTGTAACGTTTTGTAACTGTGTGTTTGTATGTGTTGAGCTTGCCATAGAATTATTTTATAGAGAATCTTAGCCAAACTTTCATTACCAGAATACTTAAGTTACTAAGATTTTAAATCTGTAGTTACTTAGTGCAAAAAGCTTGAAGGCATGATTAGGCATGTGTTAATGGCATTCACTGTTTATGAAATGAGAGTTAATAAGCTGCACTGGAACCTGTTTGGAGCAGCTCAAGAATACAAAATAAGTGTGCTTGTGTACTAGAAAGTCTTGAGTTTTGTCACTTGAGAGTTCAATGTCTGGAGCCATAGAATTCCATTTAGGATTTTAATGCCAAAAGTTTATGGCTATAGGAGCTTACTAACTTAATGGGGACCAGTAATGAAACTTCTATCTATGTTATTTAAGTTTCCCAAATTTTAATACTCAATGGCAAGACACTGTTACTGTAAGACAGAATTTTAATATCCACGTTTGAATTTCCAAGTCTCGGTAGTAAATGTATCAATACTCACCAGTGAGCAACTCTGGCAGTGTGAAAGTCAGTCAATACCACGTCGATAAGAAAAATGCTTCTCACAAGTTACCTATGATTTTTATTTTTTATTTTTCCAGGCTAGTCATGTCAAAGAAGGAGGAAGTGCAGGGCTTATTCCTAGCCAGTTCCTGGAAGAGAAGAGAAAGGCCTTTGTTAGGAGGGACTGGGACAACTCAGGTGAGATTTAATGAATTTCAGGAATAGGTTTTGCTCTGACTCCATTTGGTTTGCTTTTCCTGTCTTCATAGATACTAGAAAACTGCTGTGTGAGAATACACAGAATATTGCAAAACGCTAATTATTATATTTTGGCTTTGACTGAAGGACAAAGGCTAAAGTCTATCTTTAGTCTTCATAGATACATGAATCAGTTTTGCCACCTGCTGAGGAAAAGCTAAATAAGGTGGGAAAGGCATAAGAATTAGCTCTTTTTTTTAATTATGTTTTTATAGTATGCAAGTTAATAAATTAAACATGTTTGATGGATTTTTCTGCTGCTTTATACAAAGCTTTCTAGGAAAATCAATTTTTTCTCTGTGTTCGGTTCTTACTATACCATTTGATGTCTATGAAAATAGATGTGGTCTCCTGCCCTAGAATATATAAAATTCTAAAAAAGTTCTTGTAAATTGAATTAATCTAAACTTGCATATGTTCATGTAAATAAGCTTCAGAAAAACACACTTAACAAAAATGATGAGTTTGTCTCAATTTTTATTTCTAGGGCCTTTCTGCGGAACAATAAGCAGCAAAAAAAAGAAAAAGATGATGTATCTCACTACAAGAAATGCAGGTATCTCTTAATATTACATATGAGTCAAAGTTCTCTAGGCTTCTAAACTTGCAGAGTCTAGTGTATCCAAAGCTGAAAGATGTGTGGTAAAATATTTGATTATAAATTTGATAGATCAGATAGTTTTTGCGGTTTAAAAGCAATAGCGACCAGTGAAGATACGGTGGTGCTGAGTACATCTTTTGATAGGTGGAAGTCAGAGAAGAACTTTGTGTTAAAAAGAGAAAAAAAAAGTGAAAGCTTTGTTGCCAGCAGGTTGAGGGATGTGATCCTTCCCCTCTACTCAGCACTGGTGGGGCCACACCTGAAGTGTACTGAGCTCCTCCCCAGTGCAAGATATGGACATATGAAGATGATGCAGGGACTGGAGCATCTCTCCTATGAGGAAAGGCTGAGAGAGCTGGGACTGTTCAGCCTGGAGAAGAGAAGGCTCAGGGGGATCTCATCAATGTGTATAAATACCTGAAGGGAGGGTGCAAAGAGGACGGAGCCAGGCTTTTTTCAGAGGAGCCCGGTGACAGGACCAGAGGCAACAAGCAACAACACAGGAGGTTCCCTCTGAACATCAGGGAACACTTTTTCCACTGTGAGGGTGACTGAGCACTGGCGCAGTTTGCCCAGAGAAGTTGTGGAGTCTCCCTCCTTGAAGATACTCAACAGCCTTCTGGATGTGTCCCTGAGCAACCATCTGCAGGTAGCCCTGGCTGAGCAGGGAGGTTGGACCAGATGACCTCCAGAGGTACCTTCCAACCTCAACCATTCTGTGATTCTGTGAAACTCTCTAATTGTTAATTACAGTTTTCCCATTCCGATCAATCTTGAATTTTCTCCTTGGAAGTAAAGGTAATAATCTGACCTTATGCTGTCCATGAAGGGGTAACTATTTTATTCTCACACCAATTTAAAGCAAGAAAGCTTGTATCAGACTTAATGCCCTTTGACTACTATTTATATTCACATGTGGTCTGTTGATGTATAGCGGGACTGATTAATTTTTTTTCTTACAGTATTGACTGTGTATTAACTATTTTTTGTACACTTCTCAATGCAGAATTTGATCGTCATGAAATCCAGATATATGAGGAAGTAGCCAAAATGCCTCCTTTTCAGAGGAAAACACTGGTCTTAATTGGGGCCCAAGGAGTGGGGCGAAGAAGTTTGAAGAACAGGTTTATAGTACTGAATCCTACTAGGTTTGGAACTACAGTGCCATGTAAGTTGTTAGCATTCCTATTGTAATATACTTTGAGTCTCTGATTATCTGGAAAATACCTGATGTTTATCCCAGTGATTCAGCGTAGGAGTAATTTTGTCAGAGTATAAAAATTGTATAGAGTGGGAAAACAAAAGGTTCTTCATCTTCTCAGACAACTGGACTAACATATGATGACAGTGAAAATATTTGTAATAGCAGTTAAATGTTACTAATGCTGCAGAAAAACAATTTTTTGTATGTGCAGTATTTCAGTCTGTTAGGTTTCTTCAGTGTCAGTCACCATCAGTTACTGAGGGGATTCTAGAAGTTCCTAGTAGTCTTTTGTAATGAACAGCCAGTGGAGTTTCAGAGGTCTGCCGTTTATTAGAAGCACTGTAGGCATTGTAAATTGTTACTTTAGTATTAGAAATGTAGGGAAACAAACTTCCAATAAAACTGAAGTGTTTGTGATCTCCAAGATTTGTATGCTAATCTGATGTTTTAATACATTTAGCCTCAAGCCCATGTTCGTTCTTTTTTCCTCCCTATAAACTTCAGAAAAAAACTTCTCCCTTACTGAAGTATTGTTTTCTTGCCTTCCTTCCAGATAATTACTTTGCTCATTCACAAGATCTTTATTTTTTTTAACCTCCCCTTCCTGTTTGACTGCTGACCAGAGAAGTCCACCCTACATTATTATTCTCCTCACCAAGTGGTGATATGGCACCAAGTCATGATACAAGTATTACCAAAGGGATCCATTCACTGTTATGTTTAATATGTTCTGGAGTTCAAATCTAATTAAATTCAAGTAGTGAACAGGTAATATAGTGATAGGACAGCAAAGTCAGTAATAATCTGATATTTTATTTTATTTTCACTTTCTTGCTTAAATAATGTCTGTACTGCACAGTGTAGCCAATACCCAAGATGGCTGCTAATGTTTTACTTAAATACTGGCTTTAATCTCTCTGCAGTGAATTTACCTTGCTTTAAAGGGTAAGTTGTCCTGGAAAGCAGCATTAGCTGGCCTCCACTAAGATTCTGCTACAGTGGCTGGGCTTCTTCTGATATTTAAGCTAACTTTCTTTATAGCTAGCTCAGTAATTCTACCCTGAATAACAGAGCAAATACAGTGAGCAAAGTATGTGCTAAGGTTGGGGGGGCGGGGTAGGGCAGGTTTTGATGTATGCTCAGTTATTTTCAGAAGTACATTTGGCATTTGAGAGTTAAATTTCCATTTGATTTCCAAGTCACTTAAATAATTACTTTATTAAGTGAATAATTAAAAAGATGACATGAATGAGTATTGTATATGGTGTGAAGGAGTAATGCAACGGAAATAAGTAAATGGGTGCGTAAGCAACATAGAGGAAAGAATAGAAATAAAGGGAACAGAAGGGGCTGTGCTCAGTTTTGAAACTTACACTAGAATAATTAATCTCTATATGGAACAATTATAATTGTATATTAATGTGTATTATACTCTCCCTAACTTAATAGGCCAGTCTCATATTTGTATTCCAAATATAAAAAGAAAACATTCAATTTATATTTTAAATTTTTTGTGCAGTTACTTCACGAAAGCCAAGGGATGATGAAAAGGATGGGCAAGCGTACAGATTTGTGTCACGAGGTGAAATGGAGATGGATATTAAAGCTGGCAGATATTTAGAGCATGGAGAATATGAAGGAAATCTTTATGGCACCAAAATTGATTCCATCCTTGAAGTTGTTCAGACAGGAAGGACCTGCATCTTGGATGTGAATCCACAGGTATATCATTTGTAATGTTACACTACAAGTGTAGGAGTATAATGTTGAAGAGGTATGTCTTTAAATTTGAAGGCTTCTTATCTGGTTTAAAGATTACAATATCAAATGAATTCTTGCATTTGTGGCACTTAGTTGGAATGAGTTAGAAAGTCGGAAAAAACCAACTTAGATTCTGCATGGAAGAGGAGTCTTGCAGAGTGGTAAATAATCTTCTTAGCCAAGGAAAGAATGATGTTGAGCGTTTCAAAAGACAGTGTAGGAGTTTCTAAAATAGAAATAAGAATCTTCACTTACGTGTTTCTGCCCATTGTAATAGACTAGTTTTGCAGTGCCCCTTAAGTAATGGGGACATGTGGTGAGTCATTCTCAAACTTAGGGTTTTTTCTTTTTCTTTGCTTCTAGGCCCTGAAAATACTGAGGACTTCAGAATTCATGCCCTATGTAGTGTTTATTGCTGCTCCAGAGTTGGAGACTTTGCGTGCTATGCACAAGGCTGTGGTAGATGCTGGAATTACAACCAAACTTCTCACTGTAAGCAGATTATTTCATATTTTTAGTTTGCTTTGAACAGGATGTTCTTAGATTTTTTTTTTTTTTTTTTAACCTTTCATTTTAGATGGAATTTGTTCTTAAAGTAATGTGTCTAAGAAGTTAGGCAAGACTTTTGCTGATTACTTAGTAGAAGTTAATCAAATACTATGTATAAGGAGATTGCTTCTTTCTTAAAAATAGATCTCTTACAGAGAAGTGTTGATTACAAAAATTACTTGTAATGTGTTCTTTGGGAAGTGTCACCTTTGATTATTTGCAGCAAATGGTAGATATCTGATGGTGGGAATTGTTCTTTTATGTAAATGTCTTTCCTTCACTTTCCCCACCTCTCCCCCCAAATAGTTTTGTTCAGGTTTGTCTTATAATACAGGTGTGCTTTAAAAAAGGAATCTGTAATTCTTAGAAAAGATATTGCAGCCTGCGTTAAAAAAAAAAAAAACACAAAACCAACAACCAACAACAGAATGCAACTAGGCCTTGTTTCCACTGCTGCACCAGCACATGCTGCACTGAAAATGGCTGGGAGCTGCCAGAATAAGTAGAGTTGAATAGCTTCTCTTCCTCTGAAGTTCCTTGGACTTGTCATGTAAAGTGAAGTGGCACATTTTATTCATTAGATCTTCTCTCCTTTTCTGAGACACAGTGTGTAGCAGAGGGAAATGAGACATGCTTCCTCCAGCCCAGCAAATTATAAATACTCTGTGTGAGCACGAACTTTCCCAGCTGCAGGACCAAAGCAAAAAAAGCCAGGTTGAGCAGTTAAGAAAACTATCCTCTGTGTTCAGCAGTACAACTTCCCCATCTGAGAAAAGCCAGTTTGCTGACAACTCACGATAGTGCTGCAGCTTAGGTAGTAGCAATATCTTGTATAATGCTAACGGGGCATTCAAAGCAATAAAATGGGAGATGGGTTTATTTCCACTAAATTAATATGGGATTTGTAGTCTTTTTTTTTTTTTTTCTTTTCAAACCTGTGAGATCCCATTCTCTTAACCACATGAGAGACTGTCCAGTCCTAGTCCTGGATTCTGATTATTATAGATTCTAGTATCTCTGTGGGTGCCTTGCCTTTCCTCCTCCCTGCCCCAAATGAACCTTGAATTTTATGATGCATATACAAGAAGGCAAGGTTAAAACTTGGTCCAGACAAGTATAAAAATAATTTCCTGCACTTCCTAGTATTTGATTCCCTAAGGGACATCCTTGCCTTTGTTTTACTTGTCCTTATGAATAATAAAGAGGATACTTACATTTAAAATATACATTTATATATCTTTACGGATCCTAAATCATATCTGTGCACATGTATATGAAGAGTATGATTTCCCATTTTATATTCTTGTACTTCCTGAACAAATGAAAAACAAATGTCATTTAAAGTATTATGTTCTGCTTGCTAGTGAGTCTGCCTACATTATTTCTAGCATCCTAAGCTATTCCATTGCAAAAATTCTGGCTCTTGTGGTGCTACATTTGCTTGTCTCCTTCATTTACTGTGAAGGAAAGGCTATTCAGAAACTTAATTTTTCATTTTGGCTTTTGTATTTACAACTGTATCAGGACTTGAAAATATTAAAATAAATATTGTCAAGGGGACAATCTGATAACTGCTTACAAAAAAATTGCTTTTGTGCAAAAGTGGAGAGGAATTTTCTAAGAATGTAGGACTAATGAAACATAAAAACATGCTCAGTGGCAGCACTTTATGAAGGCTTCATAATGTAGGAATATAAATTTCCTGCATATTTTGCACCTCATGTCAGAACTAAAATAATGCAACAGTAGTTTACAAATGAGGAACTGATGTCGGGTGAGCAAGGCTGTGAAATGTAGCCTCTAAAAGCAATGAGGTATTCTAGAGCTTTATTGTACTAGAAATGTATCTTTCATTGTCTTTCATTTCATACTAATTTAAATTCTTGGATTTTTTGGTGCTTTCTGTGGAAATAAAAAAAGGGCACAAATATATTTGCATAACTGATTGATTCAGTCATTCCTAAAGCATCAATTTTATTCTGATTGAATCGTCGGTTGCAGATACAAAATGACTAACTGCCTGTTATGCATACCAGCCCAAGTTCATGTGCACCTACTGACTTTCTTAAAAACTGCAAGATTTGTAAACATTTGGTTGCCCTGTTTAACATTATTGGCCCAGCTTATAACATTTTCAGCCCTTTCAATGCATTTTAGCTTACGTTCTGTGTGGATTTGCTATAAATGAAAATTTTCATTTTTTTTAAAATATATTCAGTATATAGCTTTAAATAGTCAGTTGCAGTATGTAATGAAGGGCTACTTCTTCCGTTTTTATAAGGATTTGCCAAGTCTTATGTTCTTAGTAATCTTTAAAATCTCTTCAACAGGACACTGATTTGAAAAAAACAGTGGATGAAAGTGCACGGATCCAGAGAGCGTACAACCACTATTTTGATCTGACCATTGTAAATGACAACCTGGACAAAGCCTTTGAGAAGCTACAGACTGCTATCGAGAGACTGAGGCTGGAACCACAGTGGGTCCCAATTAGCTGGGTATATTAGATTTCTCAAGAGGAGCTTAAGTAACAAATAAAATCAACTGCAGCAAATATGCTAATGTGACGTTGTGTAGATACCGACGATAACCTACGGCACCTGTGCATTTTTACTCTGTGTATATTCAAAAGTACACTATTCTGAATTTTTATAAAAATGTTGAAGGGAAAGTGTACTTAAATATGTAATTTATTTTAATTTTTCTAACTTTTTACAGATAACCTTTCTATTCATATCACATGAAGGAAATGCGTTTAAGCATTTTTATATGTTTTGATTTAGTACCTTTGCCTTTTTCATCTAAGAAACTTTCAATCGTTCACTTCAACATTTACGTCTTGGTCTTACATTTTCACTGTGATTAAAAAAGAGATACTTGAAACAATTTTTGTAAAACTTGTTAACGTTAGTGTTCAACCCATCAAAAGTCTATAGCTCTTATTAGGAAAGAACACTTACTTCCTTGGGGTTTCCTTTTTTCTTCCTTAAAAAAATAATAATTTCATGGGAGCAGAATTTTAAATATTAAAAGCAGCAACCAACACACAGCTCCATTTTCAGCTTAATGTTGGCGCATTCTTGACGTTTCACAAATTTTTGATGTCCCTTGATTTAGACAACTGTTGTGTAGGTTTCCTTATACGTGTCTCTTGAAATAACATAAAGCAATACCTTGCAAGCTGCTTATTAGGCTGTTCTTGGGAGCCAACCTGTTAGCCTATTATGGTTGAAATACTGACATTAGAACGCTTGTACGCAAGGTAATTCAGTGCAATTTGAATAATGGTGAAGTAGCCTGAGAGAGAACCTGATAACTTGGAGCCTTGTACAGTGACGCTTAATGTTTAGGACTACTTATATACACTTATGAAAACACATTGCTTTTAAAAAAAAAAAAAGGCATTTTCTTTTCTTAGGACATTGTTTGATATTTGTATGGTGATCTGTGGCTTAATTTCCTGTGAGATCTAGCTGGGTTCTATGTTATCCTTTTGAATATTTGTGTGTGGATCAACCGCTGTATTTTTATGAGTGTGATGTAATGGAATTTCTGTGCTTTTTGTTACATTGTTTTTAATTGCATTTTTCATTAGATAGCTTGTGAATTGGAAGCTAACTGCTAAAAAGCAATGTTGTTTATACCTTTTTGTTTTACAACAAATGTTTTACAACATTTCCTTTTGTTTAGTGACAGTTCTCCCCTTAGTAGGCTCATAGATACAATTCTTATTAGGTTCAAGTTCATCGATCAAAACTTACGCTGATGTAAACTTCTGCTTAAGAAGAACAAAATGAAAATACAGCTTGTCGCCAAGACTAGCTCTTTCTGTGACCATATTTTATATTACAATGTCAACTGTTGTATATAGTAACATTCACCATCACTTACCAGGTTAGGTGTCCAAACTGAAGTCATCTATTTGTTTAATTTCTCTCCCATCTGGTGACAGGCACCTGGCTTCTGAATTCAACACCAAAGTGTGACACGGAATGCTATCAAAAGGCAACTTCCTCAGAACTATTTCTGAAGGAAAAGAGGCTTATACACTGTAAAACAGTATTGCTTCCTGGGGCTCTTAAGGACTTCTCTGTGCACAAGGGAAAGAAAAATGGAGTTGATGCAGTATAGGAAAAGTGTAAGTCTCAAAAAACCCTCAAAACACCAGTATACTACAGATTATTTTAAAAAGCCTATAAAGTTGGTTGTTGTGGGGGGAAAGGGGCAGGGGGGCTTGAGATCCCAGCGTATGTGGAAAATGTTAGTCGAAACTGTGTATAGCACAGGTAATCTTTGTGGGTCTCAATACTGAGATTTCAGTCTTTTAAAGGGAATCTGAAATTCTCTAAGAAAAATTTGTACCACTGCTTTGTTTCATTGTTACACTTTTCAGGATGTGTTTTCTCTGGTTTTAAGTTTGGCAGAGCTTTTAAATGTGGCACCAGCATGAGACTTTTATTTTCCTTTCCCAGGAGACATGTTCTGTGATCCTATCGCTCAGAGGCTGCTTTGAGAAATGGATCGAGTGTTGTATGTAGCAGCAATGATAGCAGAGCCATTGCTTGACTATTTTAATGATTTGCTATTGGCACTATATGCTGAACGTGACTAAACTGTGTTTGTGTACTGTGTAATAGGAGACCTACATATGCTGTAAATAAGATGTGCTATCTGGACAGGTATGATGCCTTTTCATTATGAGTTAGAAAATACTCTTATTTGTGATGCCAAAAGTGAGCTGAGCTCACTCTTCCCCAATGAATGGAAGGAGAAGATTCTTCAGTTTCCACACCATAGTACTTTATATTGCAAATATCACTTATTTTCATCTTTTTTTCCCATAAATTTACTTAATCAAACCAAGGTTTAGTCAGGAAAACCTCTCTGCTCCTTCTATTTCCATTCCAGAGAGAATACTGTCAAAAGAGTCTGCCAGGTTAGCAGTCTCCAAATAGCCATGTATTTGCTAAAGCCTAAAGCTTTAGCTTTCACTACAGGTTCACACAGTGTTCTTAAATCAAGCAGTTAGCACAGTGGAGCCTCGTGGCTGACCATTTGGTGTTGTTAATGTAGAAGCTAGTAAGAAGTACAATTCTGAAGCAATAAGAGAAGATGGCTTGCTTAGGTTGCATGCAAAGATCATATCAAAGTGTCTGCAGGTTTTAGTTGGACGTCCGCATGCAGGTTGTAAGGGGAAACCAAACACCACACTCCTTGCATCTATTTGTTAAATCTTGAAAATTGAGAGCTCAGATTGGCAGGTATATAATGTTGGGAGGGGGAGAGGGGTTGGTTTGTTTTTGTAGTGGTGGGTTTTGTTTTCTTTTGGTTTTTAGCAAAATCAGATTTTCATCAGATACTCTTGTTTAGTTTGTCATTACCTGGTAGGATGACTAGAATGAGAATGACAGTTACTTTTTTTACAAAACAGTATTCTTGGAGGTTCTTAGAATGACGGTGCCATTTCAGTCATACACGCAGCAGTAATGGTCTCTACCTGTCAGGGTATGCTAGATCCGATGTTAGATAGAGACCTGTGCATTGTGCAATTAGGGGAGAAAGACACTATGAAAGGCTAGTTTTGAGCAAGTGAAAAAAATCTCATCTAACAGCTGTTTGAAGTATTTTGGAGGAGTTAAAATAACTAGGATTTCATGTATCTCATTCTGTAAAAAACATTCATTTTCCAGATACTGACAGGAAAACTTTTTATGTTGACTGTTAATGATAGCAATAGGTGTGTCTGAGCGAGGTGAAGATGCTGCTAAATGTTAAGATATGTGGTATGTATCACAAGATAAATATTTTAAGTAGTTTAGAAAAGTAAATTATCAAATAATTGTCTGTGTATATGTACGTATGTGGATGGTAAAACAAAAAATGCTCACGTCTGCTATCACATTACTAAGCTACCATGACTTAATCCAGAAATGTACCTGCATGTGAGACTTTAGAACTGGTACACTTCTCTACCTGGTTTATTGTGTTTACTAATGTATATTTTTCTAAATATACAGATATTTCAATCTAAAAATTCTATATTTATCTGTAATTTCTATCTGTTTTGGACAGTGCATGAGGTGCTGTAAAATTCTGTACATATAGAGACCTACAGAAGAAACACTGTAGTTGCCCTGTGAATGAAAAGTTACAAAAAAAGTACAGTCGGTATGCCAAGATCCGCAAGTTATTTCCTTAAATGCACCAAAAATTCCCTTACGTGTGCACCAGTCTCAACTTTAATGTAAATACTTCGGTGCATGTGTACACAAGTGATTACCTTGCTGTCTCTAAATATTACACTAGCAGGTCTACTTTAGGTTCTACATCATGTGACAAGATGCAGTCAATTAAAGTTTAGTGGGATAATTATAATGGGATATGTCATCTTGTGTAGATTTATAAAGGTCTTTCAAAGTGTTCTGCAAATATAAAATGAAAGTAAAATTGGAGCAGAATCACAGACCGACATAGGCAAGGGAAATCAAATTTATAACCAATGCAGGATCCTTAACTTGTGCCGTGTTCTCCGATCAGCGCGGCTCTGTGTACTTAGCCGTACAAAGCTTTGTGGAGCAGGATGGCAGATCAGCTCATCGCTTTTGAAGCTGTGTTTATATAAGCTGTCACATCTTGGATAGGCTCAAAATGTGACGCTTTGTTCCCAATCCTCTGTACAATTCTAACTCATTGCATCTTTTCAAACCAGACCTAAACGACTTGCACTACAAATTGCCTGCAGTTCAGTGTTCAGGAAGCCATCTGTTTTTTGTTTGTTTTGAAGAGGGTGATTCAGATAAGAAATAGGAAAACTTTTTCTCTTTTAAACGCAGAAAATTCCTGGCCAGGTACCCTTTGGAGCCAAGCTTGCCTCGCTGCTATGCTTAAGGACCAGGGGAGAATGATCAAGTAGAGCACCACTCCAGAAATCAGGAGATGTGGGTTATTACCCATCTTTACACGAGCTATTGTTGTGAACACAAACAAATTCAAACTTCCTTTACCTATTCCTTGGTTTCCCATCCAGTCTTCATCAATCTTGCTTCTTCATTCAGACTGAACTTGGAGGCAGATGCTGTTTCTCAATGCATCTATAGTGCCTACTGCAGTAGATTGATTCCCCGTCACTCACTGTGCCTGTAGGTACAGCTTGAAGACAAACTACAGGTGGAAGTCTGTTGCATCTATCATGCAAATGTATATGGACTGTTTGCTTCATGTAGGGTTTCCTGCCTCACCCAAATTCTGAAGAGTTAATGTACCGTATTGTTATTGCCAAACTTCATGAGGCTACATTTGCAAAAGTTGAGAAATCAATTTATCGATGTCTAGGTAGTGGTTATTGGATACAAAGACTTGTAGTCTGCTAGGCCTCTTGCCTTAAATCCCCCTCCCACTGTCAGTCCCTACACAAAACCTCTCCGGGGCCATTAAAAGGATTTCTGTAGTTAAAGGTACTTTCATTTGCTTTCTCTGGTGGACTGTCATTACTGAAGGTGGTGAAGTCCTGGCCCAATTTTTTTTTTGTTGGGTTTCTTTTTTTGGCCTACCCTTCTTGGTTTTCATGTATTTTTAACAAGCTTACTGATGGAAATTGTCTGGGATTCTCAACTTGTGTCTTGTAGAGGAACTAGTGGTCAATATAAACATCAGTACGTAAGATGGGTATGACTTACTGTTTTCAATCCCAGGACAGACAGATACTTAAAAAAAAAAAAAAAAAAAAAAAAGAGTGAAAACACTTGTAAAATAACCAATTTTCAGAGGCAGCTTTGGGTCCAAACATACTACAAGTGCACTGATGTGCACACACATGCATATAAATATATAAATAAAACTTAGGGGTAAGTACCGCAAGTAAGTCAGACAGTATCTGCTAATTTACCTGAATTCTCCATAGTGGGATACTGTTCCACAAACTGTCACGTTAAACTGCTGAGTTCTCAGTTCAGTTGCCGGTACTGCAGCTGGAATTTACCTCTACAGGCTTAAAAACAAACTCCAGCTTGGTGAAGGCTGTTAAGCAGTTTCACCTCCAAATAGCATTTTTTTTTTAAGTAGGGTTTCAGCAATATTTGTATTTTATAGAATAAATTATACTTAAAGTAAATGTGAATTTTGTTCTCAATATTTTAACCCTTTCTCACGCTAGTTGGGTATGGAGTTCCTTTTGCTGCCAAGGCAGTGGTTGGATGTGGAATACTTACTGACCAACCTGCCAGGCTAACATAGTTGAAGTAGTCCTGGAAACACTTTCTCCCATTTATCCTTTTCCTTTTAATGTCATTTAATGTCCATGCTAATGCTTGTCCATGCAAGTTTGGCTGTCCTCACGGCTGATCCAAGTATTACTCCATATGTCGCCAACATTTACCTAGAACACAATAAAACCTCTTCCAAAAACCCAAGTAACTTCTCCATTATTGACCTCTTACATGATACACAGTGTAGAGCAAAATGAATGGCACTGCTTTGTACAGTTCTGGGGGTGGCAGCAAAATTCTTGGCTGCAAAAAAGATTTTTTTGGACTGATTTTTGTTGGTTTAGGTCTTGTACACAATTATATAAGGAGATAACTGTTGAAATGTATTTTTCCCCCTTTAAAAACACACGTTGAGCATGCCTTCCCCTCCCTCATCATATATTGCCCGTGTCTAACATTCGTGTCCTGTGGTGTAAGAAGGGGAACCGCTTCCTTAGGTTTTAAAATACAAGAAAGTTTGCTGCTCTCCCACCCCAAACTGGGTTAAGAACTGTAAAATCTTGGTGAAGTGTTTGGATTTAAATGTGTATTAGAAGTCTGTCACCGCGCATTTCCTTACCTTGCTTGTTCTCACAACTGGTTTTGCCTGTTGGAAGCTCTCGTGGTTTTTTCTTCTGCAGCATATTAAATTAAACTGGATTTGACATTTGTAAAACTTAAAAAACTGCTCTCCTGTAAAAAAATACTCTTTCTTTAGCTGAAAGCATCCTACAAAAAATCTTAACTATTAGCTAAACTTTCTAATGTAAACCTGAAGATGATTTAGTACCTAATTGTTACTTGATTACAATACTGTAGAGCAGGCCTAGGAAATGGGACTTGTTAGCATTCTGACTTCATATTGATAAAGTCAGCTAATACATAGGA
Organism: Fulmarus glacialis; assembly: GCF_000690835.1. Lineage (NCBI taxonomy): Eukaryota > Metazoa > Chordata > Aves > Procellariiformes > Procellariidae > Fulmarus > Fulmarus glacialis. The sequence continues at coordinate 38,402 of NW_009230165.1, forward strand.
CATTTTAAAATTGTGACTTGTTTTCTAAAACCCCCATTGTCTTTTTCACAGCTAATATTTTCACAATAAACACAGCCAAACATAAAAACGTTAATGTACAAATTGTGAAATTCTGTTAATTCCCAACAAAATATTTTTGTACATAATAAAGATTTAATATTGAAAAAAATGTAATTAGCTTTTTTCGGATTTTTTTTTGGTCATACTCTGAATTTTAGCCAAATAAGGAAGCTATCGAGAAGCAATCTGCGCACATCTGCCTTTTATCTTTACCCAGTCCTTTACTGCTGAAAACTGGCTGCATATTAACACACCAAGTATTTCCTGCTAGTACACGAATGTGTTAGTGTGCTAGTACCAAATACTACACGGCCCAGCTCGTCTGCACAGATTGGGCTTTGGTTTGTTCAGTGCAGCACCGCTGGTATAGCGTGTTTGGTCCCCATGTAGTGCTCGAAGTTCAGAAAAGGAACGTTTTAGTTGGTTTTTTGTAGCTTGATGTTCTTGAGCGCGCCAAATCCCCATTCAACGTACAGAGCTCCTGAGGCATCTTCACCCATCCTATAAATGTCATTGCTGAATTTGGGCTCTTCCAAGCGCTGCAGCACTAAGGGAGTCATTCTCCTGGGCCCACTCTGCATGCAATTAGCCAGTGTACAAAAGCCCAAGGGACTCAGGACTGCAGCTTGTATTAGGCGAGTGCTGGTTACCGACAGCAAGGCTGAGGCTGTTGGCCTCTGGAGACAGCGCAGGCTCCTTGAAAAGAGACCCCATCCTCCCTGAGCCGATTCTGAATTGCAAAGGTGTGGGTGCTCCTCCCCTTCCTCCTGGGGAATGCGGAAGTATAGCAAAGGGAAGCAACGTTTTGGGGAAGGAAGTCAGGGTGTGAAATCGAACCTTTTATGAAACAAGCTCCAACCTTCTCTGAAGGACCCTACAGCCCTTTTACTACCTCCATTTTCTAGGGAAGACCCCATCTAACCTTTAAAAAGCATTTTCTGTATGGGGCCAGCCTGGCACAAGAAATCACTGTTTTATCTAAGATGTAGTAGATGCACATCCAGCTTGTCTAAAGTGGATTCTGAATTAATTAGGATCAATGCAGCCAGAGCTGGGTCCCTCAGCTATCCTCATTTAGCTTAGGGAAGGGCAGGACAAATGTTACTTGGAGAGAGATGTATTGCTTCTGCTGTTCCCTTCCATCTTCATATCCCCAGTCTGAGCTATTTTTAATATTAATGTGCATAAGGATCCTGCTTTCAAGAGCGTGGAAGAAGGAACTGGAGGGAAAATGATGAACATATAAACTGCCTTAGTGTTTCTTTTTTCTCCCTGTCTGTGCTGCTAACTCAGTTCTAAAAAGGCCATCCCAGGCTACCTGCTGGTCTGGAGGTGCTTCTGTGTCACAGAAGTGCTGCCAAGTGGAGGAAAGCTGGGAAATCCTTCCACAAAGAGCACATAAAAGGACAAAGCCAAGACTGAAGTGCAACCAATGGCTGCTGCAGACACACCGATCAATCCTAAAAGTATGGCAGCAGATGAGGCGAGGAGCCACGAGACCCAAGCAACCATCTTCATGACTAGAGGAAGCAGCAGAAGTCTGCGGTCTCTGGGGCACATCACCGTTTGCCCAAGTGCCTCCCGTGTTGTGTGAGTCCGAGGCTGCCCTGGCTCCTGCCTCTGTCCCCCTGAGCAGAGGCCCCGGTGCTGCTGCCCCTGTGACCCCTCCCTCCTTTTTGGGCGTCTGCACCCTCCCCTGCTCCCACCTCAGGCGCAGGGCACAGGTGCTAGGCCTGCACAGGAGGTGAGGTATCGCACATAAACCACAATGGTGGTGCCTCATGCACCATTTCCCCGAGTTCCTGTCTGTCTAAGGGTTACAAGCAGCAGGACTCTGTAAGGGAGCACAGTGCCTTCGTCCTCCTTGGCTGCAGTTACCAGCAGGCAAGTTGTGAAGCTGCTAGGGCTCCCCAGTACCACAAACGCTGCCAGCCCCTCCGGTGCCCTCACCCTGGCTTTGTCAGCAGCCTTTATACTCCTCAGCCTGAACCTGTTCCGTGGATTTAGCTGAAGCAAAAGACTGATCTGCATCTGAAAGCAAAATAGCAGCAAACAAACAAAACCTTCTCTTTTTTTAATGTTTCTATAGAACACCTAGGGTTTGTTGGTTCCCCCCCCCCCCCCCCTTTAAACAAATCCCCTCTCCTACATATGTGACACAGCACACACACCCTGAAAGCAATTATGCAATATAGTGCGCATCAGGCTTACACCAAAACTCTACAAGGAAGATCAGAGCACATGGGCAGCAGCACTACGTGGATGCCCATATATCCCCTTGCCATCTGTGTACACCGTCTTTCAAGGCCAAGGGAATGACTGGAATCCCCCCAAAAAAGAACAATGGAAATCACATGCATGAGGTTGTAAGTTATTCTATTGTTTTGACATAACATTTAATAGAAAGTTTTGATAAATTAGTTAGTTACAGAGGCAACTTTTGAGTAGTGATTGGCAAAAGACTTTCCCATTTACAAACACACATCAGTCCCAGAAGCAGAGTAACATGCTTCCATCCTCCTAAAGGACATTTCCATATACACCAGTGCAAGGTTCAGGCAACACCATCAGCTTCATTTAACAGATGAGACACAGAAACGCCAACGGCTCGGGTGCAAGGCTCTCAGGGTATGGAAAGGTACCACAGTGCTTTTCTGCAAAGTCCACTTCCTCAGGGAAAGCCTAACTGACAGGAGTTTTTAAAGACCTCTCAGACAATCTGCTCAAGACCGTGTGGGAACGGAGCAGAAAACTGAACCTAGGACTCCTACGCAACTAGCTAAGCTGCAGGGCCTGGTTACTGATCACCCCCCCTACACACGCAGGTGCCTGCTCGTTTGCCTGTCAGCCATCTCACAATCTTATCTGAAAGCGCTGATATTCCACTTACCTGGAACATCATCTTCCCAAGCCCATATTTACAGTGATCTCTGCTGCATTTCTGTCCCACCCGCATAATTACAAAAAATTACAATGAAAAAAAGGCAAAACAGTTCAAAGCACAAAGTGCTTTACTAACATTTTTTTGTTAGTCAAAGAAACAAGCAAAACATCTGCACTTAAAATGTCATATGGGTAAAACGATCATTTTTGTGGAGTGCGGCAGGGACATTTCATGCGCACATACCAAAAGGCATCACCGTACCTCAAAGAGAAAGTTCAGAATGCAATTTAAACAACTGAAACTTGCTAACGTGAGTAAAAACCTATTAGAAAAAACAGAAATGCTGTACAGAGGCATAAATCCCTAAGGTGGCTTTAGTTTTTGAAAAAGAGGGGTTTTTATTTCCTGCAGTGTGCAGTTCACATCCGTAAAGCCAAACTACACTTAATAAATGAAAACCTAATCAAGTACCTCTTTGAGAGCCCTCCATCCCACTTGCTCCAGAGTGAAGGCATTCTGCACATCAAGCCTTAAACGAGCAAAACATTTACTGTGTTGCAGAACCCTGGATTTCCACAGTCTGCTTGTTTGCTTGCTTACAAAAAGCAGTTTGTACTTTGCAGTTTTCTCCCACGCATATTAATGCAAGCAATCAAGCTTCTACTGCTATGTTCAACTTCTGTTCCAGGCTTGTCTTTTTTAATTCCTCCCCTTTATCCCTTATTTATGTATTTTCCACTGCAGACATATACGTTAGTGAAACTGCAGAGCAGCAGCACACCTGACGGCAGTGCTCACCCCAGGCATGCCGAGTCCACCCCGACCTCCATAACCCCCGGCTGGACTGCCGTAAGTACTCAACTGAGTGGCTCTACTGCTAGCTCAAACACACCAACACTACACTGCAGAGCTACAGAAGAAAGAACAGGCTAGAGCAGTAACTGGATACTCAGCAAAGCTCCTATACATTCCCACCTAAAGCATAAAATCCATACAATGCAACATAAAGAACAAGTGGGAAGAATCTAGGTTCTTTCATAGTTACAGCTTTTGCAGAAGACTCTGTCATTTCCAAATTAATGTTTGATGAAGCAAACAGCCTTTGTATGACATCAAATCTTCGTCTGTCAGTGAGAGTAGCCACCAAAGGACTGCTCAGCGCCAAGGTGCCATCAGCTGAAGCGATGTTAGGCTGTATTTATGAGACACAGCAAAAGACAGAGACATTAAAAAGGTTTTCCAGGCAGTGCTGTTCCTGCCATCACATAGCTCAGCTCCTTCTTACAAAACCACTGGAGAGCTTACAAGGCAGCAGCAAAAGGGCAAGATTCCCTTTACTATTAGCCTTGACAAGTACCACATGCTCATCCAGAACCAAAGCTCTATGGCACCTATTAAGGAGAAACATCTCTCCTACCGCGTCCTTTTGCCCAGTCCAACTTCTCTCACTGCAGATCACGCTTAAATCTCACTCTTACTCTCAGGAAACAGTAGCATTCCCCTTGCCCCTACATATTTAAAGGTTTTTACTGTTATTTTTGTCAGCGAGCTTAAAAAAAGTTCATAGGGAATGGCAGCCCTGCCCCATTCCTTCAGCAGTTTTAACAAACGGCCTCAGAGTTTTGGGACTTCAGAATTTGCCAAGGCCCAAGCACTGCTGCTATCAAAGTGAAATTTCTGTTTCCCAAGGGCAGGTGATTACTGTTACTGAGACTTTAAAATGGGCTAATGATACTATCAGTAAATTAAAATTCGAGCTTAAGTTACAATTTTCTTTTGCTCACAGCCTATGGAATCTCCCAAACACAGAAATGTTTCAGAAGTAGGTATCCACCTGCAGTAAATTACGTGCACCGTTTGCCACTGTCAGACTCTGACCTTGCCTAAGCAATGCCTACAGCTGAAATTCGTGCTGGAGCTTTACATCTTTATTGGGTGAGAAACACAATAAGGCAGAGAACACAGTCATTAGTGCTGCTGGGGCCCACATGCTATGCAGTCACATTTTGATTACTCACCAAACAACACAATGCCGGAACAACCTGAAGATCACAGCAGGCATGCAGCAGGACAAGAGTGTAATCAGACAGCTCTGTGAAGGAAACATTAAAAGGGAAAAATTGTTTCCAGTGCACACTGCATGAGGCTGGCTGCTGGGAAGGGGACTTTCTTAACTGTGAGCTCTGTTATGGGGTTCTCCTGCTGGGCAAAGACAGACAAGCTACATTTTTGAGGTCCACTGGCAGGTACAGCACCTTGTGAAATGGGTGCTGGAGACCAAAGCGATTCAATGCGGAGGACAGTTGTCACAGGTGCTCTGTTGGACGTTTGGAAGAGGCTGATCCAGCCCTTTCCTGCCTGCTTCCCAGGGTGCAGAATAAAATGGGATGGGCAATGGATACAAGCCCCACACTGAGTACCCCTGCCCTTGAGAAAAGGCAGCTCGTAGGAAAGGGGATTTCCTCCCCATCATTCTTGTCTCCTCCCTAAGTATCTCCCTAGTGTTTCACTCCAAGTCTGCAGGCTGGATGAATGACTTACGCCTTGAATAAAACAAGAACCTCCCCTGTCAAAATCTATGCAAGATGCTGACTCTTCAGCAAAAACACCATTTGAGAGGAATGACGTAGCTGAGACTGCCTTGGGGCAGGGAGACAGCCTACATGATTCCTGTGGTGCCCTTCAACTCTAACTCCTGTAATTCCTAATAGAAGCAACAGGCATAAAACAGCTTTTGATTCTTGATCCAGCTGCATTTACGCCTGGACATTAGCAGCAGACATGTCCAAAACCAGGTGATAATGCAACACACTCAATTAACTGCACCTTGCTGTTAATAGCATCTGACAAGTGTTACCACATCAGCAGGTTCCTGATCTCTATTTCTTTTCCGTCTCCACAAATGAGTTAGGCTTTCCTACGTGGGTACTGTGCACATATGGATGCACACTGACATTTTGCTGCACAGTGCCACATCCAACTAATACCACACTGGACTTCCCTTCATTATCTTAATGTCAGGAAATTCTTTATATATGAGAGAGAGGAGAAAAAGCCAGGAAAGTCTGTCTTGGACTTTGCAGGTAGCTTTTAATTAACACTATGGTGCCAACTAGATTGTGACGATGGCATTTGTTGACATTTATGTTTAATCTCCTTTTTCAGCAGCTGCAAAACAACCCTCTAATTGCAGTGTCTCTATGTTGAATTCATTTTTGCTAAATATAGTTTGCACCTCAACAATATACGCTGTTACACAGAAGACAACACCTAATTTGTAATTCTCAGCATTTAGGCGGGAAGAACTCCGGTATGCAATAAGAACAGAAATTAGCTTGCCAAACTGGAAATGCCCACACTCAACAGAAAGTAGAGTTGAGCAATCTTGGGGGAATGTGTGTTTTACAAGCAAAATCTGTCAGTGATTGAGGGCTGAATTTAATGCACAGCCAGGAATGCTAAGCATGGCATACCAAACTTATAAAAAGGAACAGAACAAACTATGTTCAACACAGCTCACCAACAGCTCAAAAAGAGCCATAAATGCTTTAACACAGAGGGAGCTTCTAAAAGGAAAATTAAAAAAAAAGGGCTCTTCTCTTCATTCACAACATACCAGAGATAGCACTGATGAGGAGGTGAGCAGCTGAGAAGAGTTCTTCATCCTGAGGCTGACATTTCCGCAACAACGGCTCACCCTGTAAACTGCATCCTAAGAGCTGCAAGAAGTCAATGAGGTCTCGTTGTTGTGCAGGTTTTAACTCCTTCAGATCTGGCTTGTCTCCTGTGCAGATATCATCTACCTGGAAGCAAAAGAATAAGTAAAATTTCTTGAAAAGAGAAAAGTTCAAGCAAAAGAGAATGCTAGCTCTATTCTGAAATTACTTTTAGGAAGCAAGCAGAAGTTTCTTCATCTTACCACGTCCTCCAGAGCAGTTACCATTTCTTCATGGAGCAAGAGTTCACAAAGGGTTTTATATAAAGCTCTTCGCTTGTCTTCCGGCAGCTTCACAAAGGGCTGGAACTGAGTCTTCAACCGTGACAGATCTTTCCCGAGAAAGCAGTAAAAAGTAAAACTAAGTATTTCTACACAAATGCCAGTAAAAACAGTTAACATTTTTGCTATGTATTTCATAAGCTCATTTATCACCACATCTTGACATCCTGATTTCCATCAGCACAAGTTATAACACAAGGCTGGAACACGTCTGGTTATATTTCCCTAATGAGCCAATGAAGCATCAGTGAAAATTCTAAAAAAGAAGAACAGCTACCAAGGATCAACATTCGGTGTTCAGTATTTTTAATATTTTACAAGTCAGTATTTTAATGTTAACTGAACTAACCATATATTAAGTTTCTCTCTTGAAAGTTCATCTCCAGAGAATGTTCATTTATACGGAAGAATGAACAGTTCTGCTGGTAACTTTACTTCTGTGAGTTAATATGAATTACAAAGTCAATGGTATGAATCCACACACAGAATTAAAAGTTCCTATTGTGATCCTAAATTGTTATTGTCCTTGTATTTCATCAGGTGCATCAAAGAATTACAACCCTTCACCCCTGACCTAATTATTATTACAAAAATCAGGACAAAAATCTCTTCTTGACTGAAATATTGAATCCATTACAATACATACAACAGAAGCACAAGAGAGTTCACTGCACTTCTTTTCTCACAATTCAACTATGACACTAAAACAAAATGTTTTATGACATCAAACTACCACTTTTCTAAAAGAAGATTAAGTTTTCAAGCCAATAATGCCAACTGGAAGGTTGGAATATGTTTTTCTACATTCCAAAAATATGGGCATGCAAGCGTTCTTAACCTTGTTTAAAAGAAATTTCCCTTCATGTCACTCCAGTCAAGAAACACGCTCTCTTTAAAGATGCCTTTTCTATCTAAAAATTACTTCATTGGAAAAAAAGAAAAGCCCAGCCACAGGCAGATATTTTTTCTACCTGACAGAATCATATGACTGTCTATACAAATAACAGAAGAGGAAACCTACTTTAAATTACTTTAGTAGAAACAATTTTTTTTTTTTAGTTTTTTTCCAAGAGACAGTTCAGGTTTAATTAATTAAAAGAAACCTCCAAGCCTTTTAAGCAAGAAAGGCACAAAGGTATGTCAAGCTAAAACAAAAAACAAAATAGTGGCATACCATTCTTTCACAAATAAGTGTTTTTTATATACGCATGAAGACACAGTATTCCTTTCAAACAAGTCTACATTGGAGAATGACAGAATTTATTTCAGGACAACAAATGTCTATTTTGGTCAGTTAGTCTATTGAACAGCCATGAACAAAGGGTGAAATTTACAGATAACAAAAGTGATGTTCATCGTCAGAACCAGCTGTTAAGAACTCTACCAAGGACTGATGAAAAGTAAAGTGTGTTCTGAGGCCTTGATTTGTTTTCCCCTTTTTCATTCCTCTGGTGACAATCCTGCCTCTTCCTTCCACATCCCTACAATAAACAGGTTGTGCCTGGCTCATTACACCAATCTGCAAACTTCCATTTAAATCACATCTTAATTTCGTCAGCCTTAGTTGATATCAAAGATTTCTATAAAGCTTCTCAGAAAATAACGAGTCTAAGTGAAGGCGGGGGAGATGTCTTTGTAACTTTTGAGACTTAAAATAACCTTTAACTGAGAAGCTTTACTGAGAGTATTTTCCAAATAATGAAAAAATATTTTCAGTGACCCTTTCTGAATGAAAGCATAAATCATCATTTATAGATGATGCTTATAGAGCTCATCTGGAATGTAACAGAACTGGCATAAAAACCTGATTTTGTAAGATTGTATTTATGACAAATGGATTCAGGATGTTCCTAAGGAACAATCTACTGCATATACCTATTGCAGAAGTAAATTTTTCTATTCTTTCAGTGCATTCCCCCAAGAGTTCCTGATAAGGGCTATTAAAATGAACTAACATAATTTCTTATGTACTTTGTACCAGATTATTTCCTCCTATCATGTTGCTTAACTCACTGTAATGTAATAATGTAAAGCATTTCTGGTAATACCTTGTTTCAATACACTTAAAGCAGCATCACTGGGAATGAGGTTTTTAGCCCCAGAGTACATCGTATTATCAACAGCATCTGGCTGATAGAGAAACGAAGCATCTCTGAATAATGCTGAATGGGGATAAGTTGAGCCTTCTGTGCTTTCTTTTTCAAAGCCTCCTTGCTGTTCATCTAGCAGACAAAATTCTGTAATTAGAAATTCAATTAAAAAAAAAGTTAATAAAATACACAAGCAATTACCAAATGAGATGCTAGCTTATACTATCTAGTGTTCTCACATGTGATTTCTCCATGTTTCATCTCTTCTAGATGGGAAGAATGCCAATGGTTGCTATGTATGTGAATTATTGAGCATTACTGCAGCCCTGATGTTTGGTACAGCGTGCACAGATAAAGGTCCTGTGGTGCAGCTACCAACTACAAAATGAGACACCAGCTCCTGTGAATTAACGTAATGCAGACAGCCAATAACATGAAAACTTCTCACCGACACCGTAAACCTGAATGTTGCATTCAAGAGAAGCAGGTATGAACTCTTCACATTTCCTACCAATTAAGAGATGTGCTGTCACGCAGGCTACAGGATCCACTCATGATGGAGACACATGAAAGCACTTTCTGAGATTCATAAGAACTCTGAGAGTCACTCACAGAACTTCTTCTGGTCACTAATAAACGACTCCTCTTTCTGAGCCAAGCCACAGGTCCATCCTCAAGTTCTCCAGATGAGTGGAAAATAGGGGGCTTTTCAGAGCCTGTAAAGGACTTCATCCAGGCATGTTCACTGACAGAATCACTCTGCAATATATTGTCTCTCTGGAACAACTTCACGAAGAAAATAACACACCCTGGCTTGATTACCCTTTCTGCCTTGTCTTCATGACGAGCACTGGCCTACCTCACCCAAACAGGACTGCAGATTTCCTGCCACCCCAATGCCCCCAACTTGATGAAGCTAAGGGATTCCTGGAAGGTGCACTGGGAGCCTTTGTAAGAGTTATGCTGAGAAATCTAGAATATCAAGTTCTGTGCTCATGTGTCCAATATTGCGCCCAAAGATGCAGAATATAAACAAAGCCCTATGTATTACTTTGATCAATTTTTGTTTGCTCAAATGCAAGATTTGAAACTGTACCCCTGGCACTCTGCACCAGGTCTGAGGATAATGCAGGCAGGCTAGCAAGAAGAACTCAATTTTAAAGCAATACCTGACAGCAAAGGGAAAAAAAAAATGTAACTAATCAAGCTCAGTGCTCACATGTACCAGGCACAAAACCTAAATATAACCTTCCTCCAGTTGTAAGAGTCTGTCTCACCAAATTAAGGACATTCAAAACAGATGAGAAAGCACAGAGAGCACTCCATCAGGAAAAAGCTTTTTCAAAGGGAGAGCAGACAAAGAAATCTCTGCCACAGAGAAAGAAAGAAAGACGACAAAGACCTTTATGCCTTCATAACCCTTCACAGAGAAGAGACAGCTACAGAGAAGCAGAAAACAATTAATACAAACTAAAAAACTTCCCAAAGCAACAAGACTCCGGACAGCAGCTAAGGCACCATAAGGCCAATATGCTCATGTTACTTCCATTGATAATAACAAGGCTTTCACACAAACCCTGAAGCAGGAAGATAGTGCTAATAAACCAGGTGCCCTTCTAAGGCAGAATGATGCTAATAAGGAAATCAATACACAGCACCATGTGAGAAGTTTTAAGAGATACAGATCCTGCTGTTAAATCTTGTAATAGGACTCGATTCAGAGGAAGATACAGGACTCTAAGTTTTGTATTAATAGGACTGTTAATTAATTTTGTATCTCATTAATTTTGTCATACTCTTTAAAAAAAAAGAGAAGGGAAAATAAGTGAATGAAAGAATATACAAAATACTGCGATATTTTCTCTATTGAATTCTATTACATCCATCGATGACAAACCTCCACTAGCACAGTTAGATCTTGTTAATTATTCAGAAGCATTAAAAAAAAATGGAAGAAAACCAGAAATGATCAATGAAAACAATCAAAGGCAAAGAGACTCTTTTGCAGGGGGAAGCTGAAAAGATTAGGACTGTTTAATTTACAGACATTTAAGAGGAAGCAAGTCACACATATATAGCAATCAACAGAACAAAGCAAATCAGCCAGGTGCTACTATACCTCCTGTTTTGTAAAGCAAGAACAAGAGGACTTGCACTGAAATTTTAGAGACACAAAACTGCAAAGCCTTTAACAGGAACAGCTTTTACATGTAGTGGAAAACTAGCCTGTAGAAATCAAACAGAACGATTACAGGAAAACATTATCGTAAAGGGATCAGAAAAAAGATTAGATGTTTTTTCTTTCTTTTTTTTTATTTATTTATAAAAATGTCCAAGCATGTCCAGTCATATTAGCCAGCACATTTTAAAGAAAGCTTATATACCATTCTTCCTTGTAGAATGACTCAAGCACTATCAGTGGCAAAGAAAAAGAAACCAAAAAACCCCAAAAAACACTTACATGCACCTTATTCCGTAATTACCTGTGAAGAGAATCCCATTATGTTACACCTGCTACTGGTCACTTTCAGTCTCATGTGAGAGGACTACATTAGTCTCTGGATTTAACTTCAAAGGCTATGTTTATTTTCATAAACAGACACTGATCACTGCTCAGACATTAAGAAGTTGAAGATTAGGCTCCACCATACTTATTCTTGCTGGCAAATCCCTAATTTTGTTGTTAGTTCCTCCACTTTACCTTCTCAATGACAGTCAGGCAAGGGAAGATAGCACACATTAAAGAAAAGAGGCAAGACATAGGTTGTTTGAGATAAAACATGAAACAAGCTGTCCTGTTTTTGAAGCTTAAAAGACGTAACATTAAATATGAAAAAAAAAATGGAAAAAGCAGCAGAAATTGAAAAGGAGCAGAGAGGTACAGATCATTAACAAGACCCGTGTATTATCAGCTAGCAGGACATAGGAATTTCCATCTAGAAGTCACATAAGTAGGCTATCAGCTATACACCTACGTAGTCAGATAGCCTTAATTACACCTGATTACTCTGAATTACACTTCTATTACGACCATGAAGTCAATGCCCGCTGGTATATCTCTGTGTTCAGTCTATGTCAGAGCAATTCCACATTTCAGAAATTTTTTTACAGGTTACATGATATTTACTTATATTCCTGAACCTACAGACTTCCTTAATATCAGAAGTCAGTTGAAGAAGAATGATGGAGAGTATCTTCTGCATTTCTTATCCAAATAAAGTGCATCCTGGATTCAAATCTCAACTGCATTTCAATTATTTCTTCAATGTTATCTCCTGTTCTTTCCACATCAGTCCTTTCCGACTTCCAGCCCTACACAGTCCATCTGATTTTTTCCTTCTTGCATAACATTCCCTGAAACCTCCTTTAGGTTAGGGAGTTCAGCTGAGGATAGACAAGAAAGAAAAACCCAGGTGATTCTGCAGAGAAGAGTTACTACTCTCCCCAAAGCCAATTTCAACACTTTTTTAACTTGACACCTGAAAGTATTCGACCTGAAATAAGTAAAGCATGACTAGAAAACATGACAAGGATATTTCTGCAACCATTCTGAGAACAATCTATTTATGAAAGTGTAAAATAGACAGAAAAGTTTAAATTCCAGTCCTATACTTCATGAATAACTCTTTTCTTGGCATGACTGTTGTCTAAACATTCCCGTTGACCGTCAATTTATATTCAGTTCACTCTCCCAATAAGTGAAGGCAACAGCACGGGCTGAGGGCCAGCTAGCTAGAAGCAAAATTGCGGAAAAAGACCTGGACAACAAATTCGAGATGATCAGCAGTGTACCCTTGCAGCTGTTGAAGTTTGCTGCATACTGGGCTGTACCGGCAAGAGTGTAGCTAGCAGATCGATGAAAGTGATTTTTCTATTTGGGAGACTGCATTCAGAGTGCTGTGTCCAGTTTTGGACTCCCCAGTACAAGACAGACATTCACATACTGGAGCAATCTAGCAAACAGCTACCAAGATCGCTGAGAGCTGGAGAACATCATGTATGAGAAGAGGCTGAGAGACTGGGTTTGTCCAGCTTGGAGAAAATATTGCTAAGGGAGAACCTTATTGCTATCTACAGGCACCCAATGGAAGCATGGAGAAAGCCAGACTCTTCTGTATGATGACAGGACAAAAGGCAAGAGACAGAAGATAAAGGAAGGGAAATTCTCATTAGATATTAAGAAAGAAAGAAAAGTTCACCATGATGGTGGTCAAACACAGAGCAGGCTGCCCAGAGGGGTGATGGAATCTCCGTGTCTGGAGATATTCAAAATTTGAATAGACAAGGATACGAGCAATCTGATCTAACTCTGAACTTAGATCAAACTTCAAAAGTTGGCCCTGCCTTGAGCTGGGGCTTGAGCTAGATGATCTCCTGTGGTCCCCTGAAACCTAAATTATTCTGAGTTTATGATTTATGCAAACAAGTGAAAAAGCATTGCTAAATCAGAAGAGCAGCATTTCACAGCACAAATAACTATCAAGGCAATGGAGACCATAACACATCATCACCTTCATACACAGGGAAATGCAAAAATCATTGCCCAACAGACAGCTCTGTCCATAGTTGAACTGCGTGCTACAGAAAACAAGCTTTATACTTACCAAACTGGCCACTGTGCTTTATAAACAGTTCAATTACACCATAGGCAATAGCGGTTGCAGGAGGAATTTCAAGGATCACACTAGAATCCTTCATCATACTTCCATTTTCACTCACTGAAACCTAGAGGACAGATTTATTCACCGTTTATCTGATTCAGCTATTGTGTAGCTTAAACACAGGATTAATTAAGGGGAAAAAATACATTATTCTCTATGATGTCTAACTAAAGCACATGCTACATTTGACATCTATGAAAGGAACAAAATAAGTAGCAAAGTAGAAGCACAATGCCAAGAGCAGCTCTCAAACTCTTAGCTACCCTGTCCTAGTACAAAGTTGAGCTCCAAGTGCAGCTTTTGCCACACATGAAACACTGTGTCACCCACTTCAATATCCTGCCCTGCCCTCTTCTATCCTGACACCCCTTTTCCCCAGCTGGACACTGATACCAGGAAGGTGGCACTCGCACACAGGGTTGTTGAACTGCAACTCCCAGATTTCTGCTACTGGAGACACCCTGTACACAGAAGTGATTCATCTGCAGCTTTAAAAAAAACTTACAATGAATGAGCATATGTTTTGACTTTGGTAATTCCATCTCAATTCATAGGCAATTTTTCAGATATCCTCATAATGCAGTTAATCTCTACTCCCATGAGTGAAAACAAATATCTTCTCAATAAATATTAAAACTCAATAGACACTGTAAATATTTTTGATGAATGATTACTTGGATTTTCAAGTAAATTTGCTTCAGCAATGCTTTTTTCTCTTCAACTTTCACTGAATTGTTTTACGTTTGGTTTATGTTCTGCTGTAGGAAGGGATCTACATAGAAACTGAACCACAATTTGACGGTATTGATGGAAACCACATTCCAGGCTCACATTAAAAGATGGCATCTTTTGCCAGTGAGGCAATGGAAAAAACATTTTACCTTTCACAACTTAGTTTCACAACTAAGCAGTGCAGTGAGTTCAACATGTTAAGGAAGCATGAAAAATACTCTGAATTCTATTTGGAGAAATCATAATTTCTTCTCAGATAACCTGCAAATGTTCTATTCCCTGCAGATTTTTAATAACTTTTACCTTTACTATTTTTGTACTGCATCCCATCACACCGCTGATTTTTTCTTCTGTTTGGATATGTTCAGATATCGTACACTTCTGAGTTGTTATTATCTTTTCTCTCAAGATGCACAACACTTCCCGTTTTCTTTCTATCACTTGTTGCAGTAAACTACTGTTTAGATTTATTGTTCTGAAAAAGAAAAGAAGTCATTAACAACATAAATACTAGAACTGAGAAAAAAACATTTTCTTAATTGCTTGAAGAAGCTTTTATTGTAAAAACAACAATGGTTTCTACATATGCAGTTTCCTCAAAATTATTATGTCCTCTTCTGTTATTTGGTAGCAGTAAATATCTGTATTACACAGTAAGTCCCAACACACGTGCTGAATTCTTCATTCCATACTCTGAGCAAAAATGGCAGTTGTCTGGCTACTTTCGAAGCAAAAAAAGCAAGGGAGAACTAAAGACAACTTTAAGCTGCCAGCATAGTACGAAAACAACCAGCCAGGCTCATGGACACTGGATTAAATCCTCTGCTACCGTGAATTCACACTGCCATTAACTTGGCCATGGCATGCTGACTGACCATTCTCTTCAGAGTCTCATGTTAGCACAGTCTCAGTAAGTCAATGGGTCACATCCTGCAGTCTTTACTTGAAAGAATTATTTCAACCAAAAAAGTTACCAGGGAGTACAAATAAAAGACCTGTGCTTATGGTCCATCTTATGAACTCCCTGCAGCCTAGCACACTACTGCATACATTATGCATGCACACACACAATAAAAATACGTATAATAGCATAATACATAATAAGCACATAACATAGTAATATTATCCACACATCACAAAGCTCTGCTTTGAAAGAGTGAAGTGAAGTTGCAGTCAAGCTAGTGGAAGTTAGGAAATACACAGCAAGCAATCTTCCAGTCTGGTTAGTTTCTCCCTTTGTAATCAAGCCCCACTTTTCCTTACAATAGTTCTCAGTTTTCTCTCTCTTACCTGACCAGATCAAGTCCCATTTCTTCCCCCTCCTTCTCATTCATCTCAGCTTTGTCCCACAGCCAGCCAGCTCACTTATCCCACTTCACTTCTCTATCTTCTACCCTCAGAGGACACCAGCTGCCCATGGCTCCCAGCGTTAGTCTCCCCTCCTTCTCACGGTTCATTGTTACTGCTTTCCAGCTCTGTCTGGACAAACTTCGTCTCGTTTATCTCCTTGTCATCATTCAGTCCTCTCACCCCTGTCTTTGTAGATCCTTCTACCTGCTGCAGATGTGCCATCAGTTGCTTCTCGACAGGGGAGGTGATGTGGCCTCCTTTGTACCCAAGTGCTGATGCCCAGATTCACCCTGGACTAGGACAGCTTGAGGCAACCATCACCAGGAATGCTGGTTTGGCCTCTCAAGGTGCACGTGCAGGCAAAGGAGCACCCTGACACACTGCTGCCAAATTTTTAAGTTCTTACTCCAAATTCTGAGTCACCAGAATTTCTCCTTGAGGGATGAACAGCACGCAAAGAGAGCGACACCTCAATGTCAACCCTCACAGCTTGATATGGATCTGTTTCAGTGTTCACTTAAACCCTGAACCAGCTGAGTGGGATCAGCACTGACCAAGTACTTCAAAGGGCTGGATGAGAAAAGATAACATGGATTTTGGAATTGGAAAAGATTACTAAAAAATCACCCACTATAAACTCCTGTGTTACTCATCTGTATAACCTCACAATTTACAATTAATGACCAGGACTGTTACAGTCAAAAGAATAATTAACTGTGGTAGGGACCTCAAATCTCTACCCGACACCTCCAACTTCACAAGTCATCCCTACTCCACATCATAATTCAGTGTGTGTTTAAATGTTGCTGGAGTTATATCTATAGTTAGGTACTTCTTAGAATGAGCAGAAATAAGAAAGTGAATGCCTAGAAACAACAAGAGAGGATTATTTTCTAAGGAAAGATGACAACATTCACCACCCTGTCTTCTGGGGTGTTAACAATCTTTCTGGTAACAGTTAAAACAACTTCTTAACTGTATTTGATTGATTAAAATGTGTCAATTATATTATACTTTTGCAAAATACCCATTGGAGGTCCTCAGATGAGATATCGCATTTCCTATGAACAGATAACTCTAGCAAGACAGTTGGAGGATTAAGATTGCTATCCCTGGCTCAACTTACTCATCTTTTCTCCTCCCTTTTACTGTAAATGGCTACTCATGGGGCTAAATGGCAATTCCCCAAAAATATGACAGAAAGACATGTCTGACTCCACTTCTTTTAAATTGAGACATCTCCACTTTTAATTAAAAAGTTTTAGATTTATTAGATTCTGGAGTTTTGGATTTATGCAGTCTGTATAAGTCTGAAGTCAGCTTAGTTCTTTATTAAATTAAAAATATCCTGAGGCAGTTTTTGATCTTTGGAGAATTACATGCTTATATGAAAGTTCAATCAGGTGGAATGAACTGTCTGAAAACCTTAAAGTTGATTGTTTAAACAAGGGAAAGAAAATACCTCTGAAGCAATGCAGCAGCCACTAGAAAAGCACCCCCAAACATTCCTGAGCTTATTCATATAACTTTTTTCTTTTAGTGCAAAGCCATGCTTTATGCTTGGAATGCAATGAATCTTTGGATTAAGCAAAAATTGAAGAAATGTCAAGCAATCACACACACCGGTGCTCTTAGAAGTGTCTGCCAAACCAGAGCTATTAGTTATCACAATAACAGACCATCAAGCCTACCATATACTTCACAATAATTATTTATGATTCTGAAGAAATGTCCTTGAAAATACAAATTAAGGCACTAAGAACTTGCAATTTTAACATTCAACCTAAGAAGCCACAGGGGAAGAAATACAATGAAGAAGCACAAAAGCAATTTGTCATTTGTTTTCATATGATGTATTTTTTGCCTGCTTTAGGGGATGACAAACTCACCGGATATCCCCAGAAGTTAGAGCAAAAGAAACAAAACAATCAAAGGTAGAAAAATACAGATTAAATAGAGATTTGCTGTTTCTGAATGAGTGCTAACATAAGAAGCATATAGAATATGATTTAACTCTATACAAATGAATGACCAAAATAATTCAAGAGACTTTTTTCTTCTATCTACTTCTACAGTATTCCACCTGAGGTGGGACTGGCTCAGACTCCCTCATGCTCCTGGCTTTGAGGTTCAGATGCAGAACTAACAGCAGAGGGGCAGAGCGAAAGAGTCAGAAGTCATAGGTAAACTTGCAATGAGGCACAGCGAAGAAATTTCTGAGGCAGCGCTGGATGAGCTGCCACAGCACTAGAGGCTACGCAGCGACACTAACACCATAGGGGCACAGAGCTACCTGCTTCGGTCCCCGATGCAGCACCGCTGCAGGCGCTGGGTCTCGGAGGTAAGTTGGGGTCCCCTGCATTCTGTGGCAGAGACACGGCCGCGGCCTCAGCCCCAAGATTCAAGTGACTTCAGTGGGATGTGTTCAACTGTAAAGCCAGCAGAAATGCTTTCCCCTTCCCACTGTTTAGTGAGTAACGGATTCAGAGCTTTAAAACACATAACCCTTACCAACAGCTACAAATACCTTTTCTTATAGGACAGCACAGTTAAACGCTCTCCTCTAGACTTCTGGCACTGAACTTTCTGTCATAAAACCCCTTAGACTCTAGGGTTGTGTGTGGACACATCACAGGTTATCACTGGGGCACAGCCTGTGGAAGGCAAAACATTCTGCTCTTCTCAGTGACTCAAACAGGAGACAACATGAGGTAAGCAAATACCCAGCTTATCTAAATTATCATTGAAAATAGCTATCAAGAGCAAAATGCAACAGGGTTAAAGTTTGACAATCAGAGCAGGACTTGAAGTATTGCAGGGCAATGGCTGCTGAATCAATGAGTGTGTTTTTGCAAGAGCTGAACTCCTGTGGTAGCGTAACACTGAGTATCAAGAAGATATCTGAATAACAAGAGATGGTTGAGTTAAACGCCTGAGAACACATACATGCAGGCACAGTAACTGCATTGCATTCTTTTATTTTACAGGTCACATTTTAGAGCTTTTATTTCTGTTCTACAACCATCACTCTTACCATCTCTTTCACCATCTATTGTGCAGGAGCCCTCACCGATCTTGTGTGACCTGTACTACATCACTGTACTCCTTCCCACCTTAAGAATCTGAGCTGAAGTACTCAAAAGTAACACTATATAAAATACAATGAGATGTTGGTTTGCTAAGTCCCGTTATCAACACACAAGGTATGAGCCTGTATAAATAAAGACCATTTAAAAGATAAGGATGATGGGTTTTTTTCGATTGTTTGTTCTGCTTAAATAACCTTCCAGAGGTCAATGATTTACTAAACTGGAAGCTCATGTTTTACTAAAAACATGAACAGAAAAGAATTTCTTTGCGTTTTGGTCTCACTCTCTCCATATTTAATTGGATTAAGCACTTCCACTCTTCTATAATGCAATGGCTTCCTTCACTTTTTTCAACCTTTTTCTTCTTGCATGAGGAAAGCAGTGGAGAATAGAGAGGCACATAGGCAATTTGCTGCAGACTGGAAGCAGAAAAGAAGGGAAAAAGGCAGAAACTAATGGAAGGCAAGAGAAAACAGACAACACCTGGCAATAGAGCAGACTCTCACAGTTAAAGGAGAGAGCAGGAGCCTGCTTTAAACTCCACAGCTGAGACTGAGGGTCCTTCCTTCAGGTGCAGAATCTCTGACCAGACTGTCCACAAAGGAGGGGGGCTAGGACCATTTTTTCACCAAATCCTGTCTAGTCTTCTCAGTAACCCACCCCATAAATCCTCAAAGCAAGGTGCTGGCCCATTTACTACGAATACCAAAAAGAATGGTTACTGCTGTGAGTACTCTTCATTCTCACATTGAAGTCAACACTGTTACCTGCCTGCACAAGTTGTCACTAGTCCAAACTACCCACGAGTGAAAAACCTTTTCAGTCCTGCACTTGGAAATGTCAGCTCAACACACCTCCTCTCCCAGCTGCAGAGACATGGGTGGCCCACTCTCACTGCCTCACACAAATGCAACTTCTTCCATAACATCCACATAACTAACTTCAAAACCTCTCTCACTGCTCGGCCAGAATCCCCTCAGCTTGTTCAGTCTTCTCCACTTCATTTATAATGTGCAGTAGTCTGATCTCTCCCATACAAATGCTGCTTGCTGCACAGGAAGAGCCTTCACCCAGCTTTGCTCCTTCTCTAATAGAGACGTCTAGATGAATGCTATGGAGTAAAATCCACCAGACCTTACTCTGCCACTTTTCACCAAGCACAGAAGCATAATATTACTTTTGTTAATCCATTTCAGATATAAGCTCTCTGACCTACTTCTTACAGTCACACTGGAACACGGTATCTGCTATAGTCAGCTTATTGATAGCATGTCACAATTTTCAATTACTTCATAGAACATCTTCCCCAAGAATGCCAAAGACTTTTGAGAGTGCAAGTGACAGATAGTTCCTCTATTTTTCTCTTTGGCATCCTCCTTATTTTTTAAATCACAGACACACATAATTGATTTTATTAAATCCTGTCTCCTAACATTCTGCGACTTCATATTACCCATGTAGCACCTTCAGTAGAAAACTGAATGGTTTTCTCATCATACACATAAATGTTCGAGGAATTTTAAAGAATAAATAATAAAATGGGCTGAATTTCCGCTGTACTCAGATTAGGAATAGGCACCTATTTTTGTCTCAGTATGAACAATAATTGAATCAAAGAAAGTGCATATTAAAGTGCAATATGCAATACTGTAAAAATATCTTTCAATCATGCCAGAGTACACTACTAATAACACCCTGTTTTTCTAATATGCTAACCATAGACTCAGGAATCATTCACATGAAATGATGGAAGTGTAACAGGCAAACCTTTCTGCAGCTGACGTGGACTGACTGACTGCTGCCACATGGTCCTGTTTCTTTCTCTCTGCTGTTGCTGTCCTCTCAGAACTTCTATTTTCAATCACTCAACACAATTTAGTGAAATGGTAAAAACAAACAAGCAAATTTGTTAATTCATGAGAACTACAGAGATTAACCTCCTCATAATCCTGTTCACTGAAAGGGACAATACAGAATGGCTGAGGTTGGAAGGTCATCTGGTCCAACCCCCCTGCTCAAGCACGGCCACATAAAGCAGGCTGCCTAGGATCATGTCTCCAAGGATGGAGACTCCACAACCTCTCTGAGCAACCTGTGCCAGTCCTTGGTCACTCTCAGTGAAAAAGTGTTTCCTGATGTTTAGACACTCCTGTGTTTCAATTTGTGCCCATTGCGTCTGGTCCTGTCACTGGGCTCCTCTGAAAAGAGCCTGGCTCCGTCCTCTTTGCATTTGTATGCAACGTATTTATATACATTAATAAAATCCCCCCTGAGCCTTCTCTTCTGCAGGCTGAGTGGCTCCATCTCTCTCAGCCTTTCCTCAAACGTGAGGTGCTCCAGTCCCGTCATCATCTTCGTGGCCCTTCAGCGGACTCTCTCCAGTATGTCCATCTCTCCCTTGTACTGGGGAGCCCAGAACTGGACACAGTACTCCAGGTGTGGCCTCACTAGTGCTGAGTAGAGGGGAAGGATCACCTCCCCCAACCTGCTGGGAATACTCCTCATGCAGTCCAGGATACCATTGGCCTTCTTTGCGGTGAGAACATGTTGTTGGCTCATGTCCAACTTGGTGTCCACTAGGACCCCCAGGTCCTTTTCTGCAAAGCTGCTTTCCAGCGGGTCAGCCCACAGCATTTACTGGTGCCCAGGGTTATTCCACGTGCAGAACTTTGCACTACCCTTTGCTGAACTGCATGAGGTTCCCACCAGCCCAGCCTGTTGAGGTCCCTCTGGATGGCAGCACGACCCTCTGGGTGTATTAGCCACTCCTCCCAGTTTTGTGTCATCAGCAAACTTGCTGAGGTTACACTCATCGACCCCATCACACAGACGACTAATGAAGATGTCAAACAGGACTGGACCCAGTATTGTCCCCTGGGGTACACCATTAGTCACTGGCCTCCAACTAGACTTTGAACCACTGATCAATACCCTCTGGACCCAACCATTCAGCCAGTTTTCAATCCACCTCACTGTCTGCTCATCCAGCCCATACTTCATCAGCTTCTCTATGAGGATCTTATGGCAGACAGTACTGAAAGCCTTAAAACAGAAGATGGAATATACTCTTAAATCCGTAGCAATCTCACTGAGTTAAAGGCATAGGACTCTGACCTAAAATCAGTTACAGTACTCTGTGAATTAGCAAGCTCAATGTAAGGAAAATAGGAAGGAATATTGTAAAAGGAAGAATAATGTAAAATAAATTATGCTGAGTTTATATACCTAAAAGTGCCATTTAACTTTATTTTTATATTGCATATTATGTTAAGAAGTGTGTTCTGCATTTAAAATGTCATTGCTTCTGCAAATCAAGAAGGATCTCATTCCACATCCTTCAGTTGTCATCCCTTTTCAGAAAAGGAGAGCCAATGTGGCATCTGGAATCTAATTAAAAGATCAGTAGGATTCTCCTTCAGAAGGTTCACATAAGAAGTGACAGGAAACCTATTTGCTGCCACTCAGCACTTCCAGCTTGCTGAATCTTGAAGACTTAGTTTAGAAGCCATATCAGCTTTGCCTATTTTTTTTTAGACTTTGCTGCTATTTATCTGCAACTTTGACTTAAACAGCCTAACACAACAGCAACATTTTAAAATGCAACTTAATTAGGCTATATATATATAAATAATAAAGGAAACAACAATTGATCTAACAAGCACAAGCAACGTATGTCATTAGATGAAATCAAGAACACTTAGCTGACTCTCATCTCACAAGGACTGGTGGGTAAACATCCTCTTAGTACTGTAATGCTTTGCATCCAAAAATCACTAACTTCTAGGCACCAGCACTCCCAAATGCTGAATTCCTGAATTCCGCAAAATGCTCCATGAATGAGATGAAAGCTAGAAGCTTGGACACAATCCATCATAAATCATAGAATATTTATGAATGAGTAACTGGAATTTCATTTGTAAGGAATTGCCACAATTTTCAGTGAGCCTCGGCATTATGCTGAAGAAGAAAATAAAAATTTTGTTATCCTTACCATTTTCAGTGACCTGGAAGAAGCCAAGACTGACTGGATACCAATTATACACTTTGCATCATAAGCCTTAATAAGCTATGGGCATCTATATATAAAGGGGCACACACATTAACCTCATTTACAGTTATATTCAGATCAGTGTAGAGCTACTGATCTTCCACACTCAAAAGAAGATAATACATTTATAAGTATTTAGATACATTCAGGATTATAACCTGTGCTGAAGTAAATTTGATTTGCTATGGCAGGATTATTTGTTTGAATTGAGTAGGTAACTTACTGCAGAAAACTAAGTAAAAGCTTACTGATCTAAATAGAATTACTCTAGTTTTGTTTTCTACAGGACTCTATCTAGTGTTAGAAACAAGATTCTAAACCTTGACTGACACTATTTTTCTGATACTAGATGCATACTGATTTACAGGCCTGGTACACACATTTTGCCCAGTATTTTCTGCTTTTAATAAGGCATTTAGTACAAAGATAGTGAGGTGCCATATTAGAATAAGTTTGTTGATTTGTGAATGCTCACAATAAAAAGAACAGCAGCCATTTGTTCCTGTGAAAATGGAGAATTGATTATTTCTAGAACATCAGTGTATCTAAAGAAAATTTACACTGCTTCTGACAGCTTTTACACTGATAACAAAAACCTATCATCTTTATCTTCAGAGCGTCAGGAAAGGCTATTAAAATGTATTACACCACCTCCTACAGATCTAGGGTACAATGCTGTCACAAACGAACCCCCCTCATCTCCCACGAGTCAGGACCTGCAATACAGAGTAGACCCCGGAGTTGCCAGCTGGTTGCCAAGTAGGCTTTGGTCCGTGACTATCTTATTGCAAGATTAAATCAATCTAATTTCAGAGTAGGACAGGAAGTGTTACATATCGTGTAAAATTAAGATTATAGTTTGGAAAATCTGGGGTTTTCCCCTCAGTTACTACAGCATATAATAGTAAGCAACAGATCTATAAACTGTATTTTGTTCAACTACTAGAACATACATTGACCACGCTTGCTCCTTCTACTTTACTACTTTTACCTTTACTACTCCTTCAGCTTCAAATAATCCAATTTGCTAGCACAGTCGCTCACACACACAAAAAAATTATAAAGCATGCTTACAAGAATATCGATAGTTCTGAATTCAGTTTCCATAGCATTTTCCCCAGTAACACAGAGAAACCAATCCATTGTTCTTCCAGACTGTTACCTCAGTACAGTCCCCCAAAGAAGGATTTGACCCTTGTTCCACATGGTAATTCATGCAAATACATAAGATGAACTCAGAGAGATGTTTTTAAAATGAAAGGGAAAGGTTTGACCATCAAGCTCTCAAAATCTGGAAATTTTCATTTTGATATATATGATTTATCACCTGAAAATGAGAGCTTACAATAAAAATAATTCTCAAACTATGGCAACACTACAGAATCAATTGCTCACTGACCACAGCTGGCCCAAGTCTTTTCAGCTCAGGAATCTTTCCTGGCCATTACAATGCCCACATTAAAAACATACCTGTCCTTGATGTCTTTCATAAGCTGCTGCAAGTCAATCTCCTGCTTCCTCAGGTTTCCAAATGAGGACTGGTTTTCCACATAGCCCTTCCCTCCAGCACCCAGGCTGATCTTTCCAAATGAAGTTTCAATACTTCCTTGAACAAAATCTTCAAACTTCCCCATATATTTTGCAAAGTCAGACTCCACAATTACTAGGAAAGCAATAAAAGTAATTTCTACCTGTGAAGAGAAGTGCTGAAACGGTCCTGAAGTGATTGGAAAAACAGAAGCTTACAGAAAATATGACAAGTTAGTGAAGGCAAGGAATAGTATCGAGCAGGTAAATAACGAAATTTACAGCTCTGCAACTCTTACTTCTGCTTCCTCCATATTTTCATCATTTTTGCTCCGCTATCTTTTATATTTTGCCATTTTCAGAAAACACAAGGTGATTGAAATGCTGAGCTCAGATGCTGTGGAAGATTTACAAAGAATGATTGAAACTTACTTCAGCTACAAAGAAAAACTACAAAGCAGACCTGCTTGTACAATAGGGTTAATATTTTTCCATTATCTTGACATACCTCATTATAGGGCTGTCGCAAAGCTCACTGAAAACCAATGGAAGTACCTAATTGGCTTAAAAAAACACTGAATCTTATACACCTATAAACAAAAGAACTGACTCAGAATCGGCTAATCTTCCAAGCCAGCTACAATTAACATCTAAACTTAGGGACTTATCTATTTTCCTGTATGGAATTGTGACATGCCCAGAAATATGGGATTCCATTCCTAAAATCTGGTTAGGACTGCTGCAGCTGGATGAAGAAAGAAGTACAATGGTCAACCAGTTTTAACAGTCTGTGCAAGAAGAAAGGAAGCACTGGTAAAACTTGCTTGGCCTTGCCTGTGCAAGCACTCCCTGTGCTACTGTCACTAACAAGACACTGTTTATCCAGTGCTTTTTGACCTGGAGCACAGTACAGTTTCACACTACTATCACATACTGGAATTCCCCCAAAATATTCTAGGGTAGCTCCTGTGGCTGCAGACCGCACTGTTATTAAGCAGTAGGACTGTACGGCTTGACAACCTTCAGCACTCAATTTCAGCAGTCTACCTAGGCAAAACATTTTTTTTTAAACAAACATTCATTATTACTGGTTTTAGTTAAATGAATAGTCAAGTCATCTCATTTCCACGGATGGAGAATACTTCAGAGCATTCCTCTGAAAGGAGCCCTCTAGTAACACGATTGAGAATAATAACAAAAAAGATTAAGCTTTGCATTCTTTTTATCTGCAATAATAGTGCTGCCCGAGTATGGCTTTACCTGGTTTTATCGGCTTGTCTTCAGTAAGCACATCACTCAAGGTGACTGTCAAGAAATGATACTTGGGCTTCTGCCAGCACCAGAATTTCTTCCTCTTTGTAACTAAGCTCAGAAGCTGCAGCTTGTCTGAGGCATTCAAGTGGGAGACAGGGATCAAGTCACCTCCACTGTCAGTTTCTCTCACAAAATTCTTTGTTGCTTTTGCAAACATCTTCAGGAATCAATTGAAGTCTGAAAGAATACATTCATTTTTCAACAATTAGTTAGACAGTATAAATATTTATACTGTTACTTTAAGAAGTTCTTCATAGTACTGGTATTAATCAGGAACAGCTAATGTTTTCACCCTACCTTCTCCACTCTGAGCTGGGAATCATACAGTTTAAATCACTTATCCCAAAGTAAAAAGGTTCTCACAGTAACAGACAAAAGAGTTTTAGTTAAAATTTTAAATAAGCAACCGTGAATAAGCAAAGAACAATGCACTGCAAACACAATATGCAAGTCTTAAACATTACAATAATAACGCATGAAATTTATGATCATGCAGATAACGAAGAAAGAAAATAAATGTGTGAGAAAATAAGCATTCCAATCTACAGCTGAAAAGTTCCTTCAAGGAATGCTCACAGGTAATTAATTTGTTAGGAAGGAAAAAACTTGCACAGCTTACCTGAAGTTCTAAGAAAAAGCATCTACTAATGAGCACCCCGCAGAGACCAGCTGGGATGACAAGAGCACCAGTGCAATGGCAGAGGATTTCTGCCTCCCCGCAGAATCCTTCTTTTATTACCTAACATAAAATTATCTTACTCCATATAAGGTAATTGGGTATTATTCACACAAATTATCTTTTTAATAGTGAGTAAACACATATAGGGATAATAAAAATTACTCTATAAAAAGCAACAAATATTTGTGCTGGCACCTTTGTGACTACGTTTTGTTTCTCAACTACGCCCCTGGAAAGTGCCAATTAATTTTTTTCTTTCTGAAACTTTTTACGTTCAATGTTTTCCAATTTTCTATTTCCCATTAGTATAACTACAGCTAAACTGAACATATGTTATTTGCAACTGTTATTCATATCTGCGAAACAGCTACATACATTATCTTATTCTAGCTTTTAAATGTCTTAAATTAAAAAATATTGGCATCTCTTATTGTGTAAAGTTTCCTTTATCCCAAGCAATGCACTGCTGTATTTACAAGGAACTTTTTCAATAAGGGAAACTGGCTAAACTCACAGGAGAAACAGTATGACCATTCACAAGTGCTAAACACACAATTCTAATAAACTAATTTTTGATCTTTTAAAAAAATCTAATCTTTCTCAGTTTTTCAACTCTGTGTTACTTGAACTAATGATTATTTCCAGAATTAAATCAGTTTTTAAAGTTGGCAGCATTCCTTTGAATCCTCCAGCTAACAGTTACTGGAAAGTTCAACTAAGATCATAAGATGTCTTAGCTGTATATCCACATGTTCATGATTAATTACCTGTCTTGCTCCGCAGAGATGTTAGATTGTCATTTACAAATACAGGCTAGAATAATTTAGAACAGACTTCAGACAAAAATTGATATTACAGTGGGCACTCAGGATTATTGAAAGAAAATGGAAAACTGAATAAAGATAGTAGTGGTTGGACCACAGGCTCCATGTTTTACTATCAGCTGGAGGACAGAGAAAAAAAAGCATTTTTGCAGATGGGAACTTATCTTTCCATTAGCTTTTCCCAAATCGCATTTCAGATAATATTTCACACAGTATTTACCAATTCATGTTGAGGTATCTACCTCCTCATGAAACCCCTATGGCCTACGTTTAGTTGTCTATGTAGGCAAGTAAAGGGTGTTTCCCAACAACATCTGCATATGCGCTGGGAATATTTCCACTGACTTTCTTGTTCTCTGACCTTTTCCTAAACTCTGAACTGAGATTGATTTTTTGCATTCTTAAATTTCTCCTCCTTAATTTCCCTGGTTTTAATCTCAGTGAGAACACTTCAACAGAGTAAGCAATGCAGCTCTACTGCAGCGGAAAAAAAACCCAAAACAAACCAACCAATCGCCCAACAGCCCAAAAAACTAGTTTTCTTTTTTCCCTGGGACTTCTTTTGCATGACACTGTATTTCACAACCAACCAGATGACTGATTTGTAATGGAGGGGACCATCAAGAAAATTCTCATTGCCTGCATTAGCTGCTCTTCCCCAGCACAACCTTCTTCAAACATTTCTGTGCTTTACGTGACTGTTCACTCATTCTGATCCCATTCTACATAACCAACTCACATGGGCATAGTCTCTGAAAAGAAAAAGGCCCATCAATTTCTGAGGAGATTATGATAAGACAAATTGCAAAATCCGGTTCCTACGATTTGGCATTGTTACACTCACTAAATTTTGTGAGAAGAACCATTAACGCCTTTCTATAAAACTTCTGATTCATGGTGGTTTGTCTTCACTCCCAGTCACACCATGTTTTTGACTAGCAAAAAGGACATCCAGGAAAGACCACAGAGTGCATACGAGGACTGCTGAGACTCACCAGGAAGGAGAGAAGCCTCAGACCGACAACGTCGGCATCTCCCACACTTCGCTGTGCTGGGAACGTCTTTGCAGGGAGCATATTTGCTGGTGCAGCTGTACCTGCAAAGCAAGAATATTCTATCCACACTCCTGTTTATGTCTCTTTGGATAGAGTGCCTTTAAGACAAATTCTAAAATGCACCCGAACATCTTGGTTCAGTAGTTCACAAAACAAAGACATAGAGCAACTGAACGGCCCTTAACCAACATCAGGGAGTTAATACAGCTACCAGGATCGACGGCAGCTGGCTGAATGGACATGGAGCAGTTACGGACACAGCATTAAGAAAACTCAGCCTCTGGAGTTTCTTCCTCTGAAAATTTTGTTAGAGCTGTGCTTGGTTTGCTAGAATTAAAAGGGAAGGTATCAAAGCTGGTAGGAAAAGCCTGTCAGAGTGAATTCGCTCTTGCAGATTGATAGCTAGGCGTGAAAGCAGAAAAGGAAAGAAGAGTATCTTCCTTGTCTACCAAGAAATTTAAAATTAGCCTGAACCTGGCCTACAGGAGGATTATTCAACACAGGGGATGAGATCAAGTGAAAATATTTACAGCAACATTCACTGTTTACTTAAACAAACAAATCTTAACCTGCTTCTTTCCTTTATCACAGATCCCTAACTCAATATAGTGGGACATCAGATCCAAAGAAACATTTTATGAATAATCAGTCTTTACCTTTGTCAGCACAAAAGCAAGTTCTCAACAGTTGCCCGATATTTCTTACATTCTGTGTAAACATACACTGACCTTCACAAAAAATACAACAAAGATTTTTGTTCCATTTAACATAAGATTACCCAGCACACCAGGCACAGTACCCAGGGAATTTGGGAAGCGGATGACAACTGGATTGCCAAATGTCAGCACATCCTTTGCCAGTCCAAGTTGTAAGGAAATACAACCTCCAAAGGCCAAAGATGACCACGCAGGAGCCGCAGTGTCAGAAGAGCTGTTAGGCATTAATTCTGCTGCGCAGCAGTGGTAACGGCCTTGGAATCCTAATAAAGTTGGAGTTTACGCCGAAAGGCAACTAAAGCGTGGAAGTGATGACAAGCAGGACATGTGTTTTATTACAAAACCTTACAGTTATTTTCACCTCCTTTCTAGATAATTTAAATTTTAAAACAACCATACAAGTGAATACACAAACCCTAGCAGGGATGTTCACACAACGAATTTCAGTCCTTGAACGCATTTGATGCCCGAAAACACATCCAATGAATTTTAGCCCTGGATGTAGCCCTCTTTTGTGCCTCGAGGACTTTACAGCACGAGCCTCAAAGACTTGACGCCACACAAAAACACAGCGGCTGGATGCACCCAGAGGGACGCGGCGCCCGTACCCGGGGCTGGTGGGTGCCGTCCTGCGAGGCGGAGACACGAGGGCCACGGCCGGAGCCGCACGCTTTGGGAACGGGCGTGAGGCCTGAGAGGAGACAAGCTGCCCTTGTCCTCGGTGGACAAAACAGGCCACCTCACCAAGACCCGCGCTGAGGCAGCTCAGGCGGGCGTCCGAGCACGGGGATCCCCCTCAAATGCTCCTGCGGCCCCGCCGCGCCACGCTTTAACCCCCCTC